>NW_028259174.1:150667-301335 GCF_977971745.1 Zootermopsis nevadensis | reverse complement strand
TTTCGGCGGGGGTGGGAAATAAAAACGATGAATACGGGAAAGCATTAAAAATTTAAAAAAAGCAATGTTTCTCTTTCAAAGTTACTTCTTTTTACCAAAAAAGTCTTTAATGGACAAATGGTTTGTCGAAACTTTACGTTTTAAGCCAAACAGAGACCTTTCCACATTCAAAATGTTTTCCTCGTCACGTTCAATAATATTATGCGCATAAAAGAAAGACTAAATCAAGCGTATGTAAACGCTCGTGCAATTTGCTGGATACTGCACGACTTTCACATTTCGTAGAAATGTCGTGTCCTTCGGATGAGCGGCACAATTATCTACAAACAGCAAAATCTTTCTGCCTTGTGTGCCCATGGAGGCATCCAGAGAACTTAAGAACGCCGTAAAGATGTCTGTGGTCATCCAAGCCTTTTTGTTGGCGTGATATTTCACCGGACGTTTTTTCATGTTTTTGAAACAACGCGGTTTTAGTGATTTTCCAACTACAATCGGAACCCGTTTGTCACTACCGTCACTGTTAACACACAGAAGAACAGTAATTCGGTGTTTTGCACGTTTTCCCCCGTGGCAAGATTCACCTTTCAATGCCAGCGTCCTATCCGGGAGGGCGTTGTAGAAAAGTCCTGTCTCATCCACATTATAAATGTCCCTCCAGCAGACTCTCGAGCCACAGCTCCGTTCTTTCCACATCCACAGCAGCACTTTCGCCGGCTAACTTCTTGTAGACCATACCATGTCGTTCTTTAAATCTACTAATCCAGCCATTCGACGCTGCAAAATTTTCAATATTCAGTCTTGCGGCTATCGTCTTGGCTTTTTCCCGCAAGATGTTGCCATCAACAGGAATTCCTGAGGCCCGCGATTGCTGGTACCAAGTGAAGAGGACACTTTCTAGCTCACTGAAAGTTGATTTCCTTCCGGTTTTCCTTTTTTTGCATGAATTACCGCACTTGTCAGTTTGTTTTCGGATTTATTTCTTCTTTGCAATCATTGAATTTAAAGTAGATGGTGCTAATCCAAGGCGTTTAGCAAAGTCGATTCTTTTTTCAAATGCATTTTTCTCAACTTCTTTTATGATTTTTAATCTTTCTAGAAGAATTCTGACTTGTTTTACTGGGCGAGAGATGGTACAGGAATAATAACAAAATAATTAACAGGAGTAAGAGGAATAACAAAATATTTACGGGAACAACAACAAAAGTATAGACTGGAACTATAACAGGAAGAATGGAAGTACTGTTACTGCCGAACTCAACGAAACGTAGCTGTAGAAGACACTGAACCACTGGAAACGAGATGAACCAGAAAAATGAAAAGTGTCGCCGGCCTTTCCTTTGTACTTATAATAAAAGCATTTGTGAAGAAATTCACACTGCACATGCCATCTGGCATCGCTGGAACGAAATATGAGTCACCCAAATTAAAATCGTAAAATTTCTGACAATGAGCACCGCCATTCACTCCAACTATCACCCCTCATTCCAAAAGAATGGTTTGGCGACATAACATGTTACCGCTACTGCGTATTCCAAAAACATTGTGCGTCTTTCGGTATTAATTTATCTCAAAACCCAGCATTTTAAATTCTCAGAAACGATCATTGCGGGAAAATTTTGGGCCGGGACTAACATTTTTGAACGATCGATGCGATAAAACGATAGTCCGAGGAACGATAGAAGCGGCAAAATGTAACATTATTTTATATGGGATGTATTCGGGACCGAACAAAACAGACGATGCATCCGGGAACGATGGATAGACGTTTCACTGTATGCAGACAAAATGTACCAAAATTAAATTAAATTTACAGCACCTGCAATAAGTGCGTTGCAACAAATAAAAACAAAAATGATGAACACAACTTGTAGTACAATTATCTGAACCTTTAACAAATAACGAACTTGTCAATAATAACTTTAGCTGATGCATTTTTGGCTTCTTGTTCGGAAGATCCATACCCCACACCTGTGAACATACAGCATCACCTATTGGTACTGCTAACCTCATCATAGCATACACATTCACAAACATAGCACTCATCGTATACCCAGTGCTATGACTCAACTAACCTGTATCCTGATGATTCAAGAATTCTTCTTTTTGTTGCTTGATCACAATACACGTGTAGGAGTATAGGCCTCCCGCAGCAACACCTCCTTCATAAGAAGGAGCCGGCCAATTCCTGGAGAGACATATTGTCTCCAATGACGTAATGGGGTCGAGTGTGATGTCAGAGTTCCTAGCAAACAAAAGGACAGACGGTTATCAGGTCAAGACTTCAGATACACCTGGTGGTTTACTTTCATACTTTTACAGGTTCCCTGTGCTGAAAGAAATATTCTCTGTACATCAGAGAGAAGTAATGATGAGCACTTACTTTTCGGAAGGAAGAAGCAGTTTGACCAAAATAATTTTGGCAGCTGCTTCTTTGGCTTCTTGTGTTGACCCTCCAAACCCCACACCTGTGAACATACAGCATGTATAAAGAAAAATCAAGTAGTTTTCATCTAGGATTTGACATGGGCAATGGCATTTGTAACAGGGAATTGATAAGGACGCGGTAGCGTTTGAGATTAATATTACGTTAGATCCCAAAACTGCAGAGTAGTCATTTTTGTCTGACATTCTTAATACAACAAAGTTAAAAAAATCAACCAGTAATCCAAATGTAAGAATGAAACAGTATGGTTCATATAAATATTAAAAATAATTTCAAAATTTTCTAGGGAAATTATAGATTACTATGACGACACAAAATCATCACCTATCGGTATTCCTAACCACATCATAGCATACACATTCACAAACATACCACTCTTCGTATACCCAGTGCTATGACTCAACTAACCTGTTTCCTGAAGCTTCATATATTCTGCTTCTGCTTGCCTGGTCACAACACAGGTAAAGGTGAACAACCTCTCCTGTGTTGGACCACTCCTGAAAACAGGTGCCGGCCAAGAAAGATATTTGCATGATTCCTTCAGGGCCCGAAGGGAATTTGGAGGTATCAAGCTGGACTTGCTAGAAAGAGAAGGAAAGACAGTCAAGACTTCAGATACACCTGGTGGTTTACTTTCATACTTTTACAGGTTCCCTGCGCTGAAGGAAATATTCCCTCTACATCAGAGAGAAGTAATGATGAACACTTACTATTCAGAAGGAACAAACAACTTCTCATAAATAAAAGAAGCTGCGACACGTTTGGCTTCTTCAGCTGACTGGCCAGTGCCCACACCTGTGAACATACAGCACGTTTAAAGAAAAATCAAGGAGTTTTCATCTAGGATTTGACATGGGCAATGGCATTTGTAACAGGGAATTGATGAGGACGCGGTAGCGTTTGAGATTAATATTACGTTAGATCCCAAAACTGCAGAGTAGTCATTTTTGTCTGACATTCTCAATACAACAAAGTTAAGAAATCAATCAGTAATCCAAATGTAAGAATGAAACAGCAAGGTTCATATAAATATTAAAAATAATTTCAAAATTTTCTAGGGAAATTATAGATTACTATGACGACACAAAATCATCACCTATTGGTATTCCTAACCACATCATAGCATACACATTCACAAACATAGCACTCATTGAATACCCAGTGCTATGACTCAACTAACCTGTTTCCTGAAGCTTCAAATATTCTTCTTCTTCTTGCCTCGTGACAATACAGGAACAGGTGTGTGAGCCCTGCTCAGCGAGTACTCCTTCATAAGAAGGAGCCGGCCAATTCCTGGAGAGACACATAGTCTCCAATGACGTAATGGGGTCGAGTGTGATGTCAGAGTTCCTAGCAAACAAAAGGACAGACGGTTATCAGGTCAAGACTTCAGATACACCTGGTGGTTTACTTTCATACTTTTAGAGGTTCCCTGCGCTGAAGGAAATATTCTCTGTACATCAGAGAGAAGTAATGATGAACACTTACTCTTTGGAAGCAAGAAGCAGTTTATCCAAAATAATTTTGGCAGCTGCTTCTTTGGCTTCTTGCATTGACTGGCCAGTGCCCACACCTGTGAACATACAGCACGTATAAAGAAAAGTCATGCAGTTTTCATCTAGGATTTGACATGGGCAATGGCATTTGTAACAGGGAATTGATAAGGACGCGGTAGCGTTTGAGATTAATATTACGTTAGATCCCAAAACTGCAGAGTAGTCATTTTTGTCTGACATTCTTAATACAACAAAGTTAAGAAATCAATCAGTAATCCAAATGTAAGAATGAAACAGTATGATTCATATAAATATTAAAAATAATTTCAAAATTTTCTAGGGAAATTATAGATTACTATGACGACACAAAATCATCACCTATTGGTATTCCTAACCTCATCATAGCATACACATTCACAAACATAGCACTCATCGTATACCCAGTGCTATGACTCAACTAACCTGTTTCCTGAAGCTTCATTTGCTCTTCCTCACGCTGCTTCCGCACAATGCAGAAGTGTTTGAACTTCCGATCATGCGTCAGCTGCCCCTGGTAAGCAGGAGGTGGCCAACATCGGCAAATGCATATCAACTGCAGCAAACGGATGGCGATGTCAGAATTCCTAGCAAACAAAAGGACAGACAGTTATCAGGTCAAGACTTCAGATACACCTGGTGGTTTACTTTCATACTTTTACAATTTCCCTGTGCTGAGGGAAATATTCCCTGTACATCAGAGAGAAGTAATGATGAACACTTACCCTTCAGACGTGCTGCTGGCACATGCAGCCGTTTCCTCCTGCCTCACCCTCTTTGAAGGACCAGGTTCCATTGCTGTGAACATACAGCACGTATAAAGAAAACTCAAGCAGTTTTCATCTAGGATTTGACATGGGCAATGGCATTTGTAACAGGGAATTGATAAGGACGCGGTAGCGTTTGAGATTAATATTACGTTAGATCCCAAAACTGCACAGTAGTCATTTTTGTTCTGACATTCTCAATACAACAAAGTTAAAAAAATCAACCAGTAATCCAAATGTAAGAATGAAACAGTATGAATCAGATGTTCCCCTCAACAGAAATCTTCAGTATTGAAGGGAAACCAGGGTTTTTAAATAAGCTAAATAATGTACAATAAAAAATTAGATAAAACCCCACGCGCTGGGAAAACGTGTAATTATTGACGTTGAAACAAATACGAGTAGAATGAAATAACAGTACGAAACGACGCTATGCTGCAGAATTCCGCCCCAAAACATGTAATGACACACACCCTACCACTTGCAATCTGGTACCTTGAAACAGTCGGGTGCTTCCTCAAGTATAAACTTTAACCTTTTGCAGCTGAAACTTGTGAAAATAATATTTAAAAATAAACTTTCTTTTTCTAACAAAAAACAGCCTCCTCAACCGGTGAATGCTCTTTAGCGAAATTATCAATGCTTACTGTCAGAATGATAGAAAGCAGAAACATTATACTCTGTGGCCAAATGGCACTATCACTGAACGCTCTTTGTGGTACACTTTATTACCACTGTGTTTCAAAGGCGTTATGCAATCGTATATTACCTACGATAGATGTGACAGACAGTAGGAGTGTCCCAAGTTACATCTGTCATTTCCATACGGTTATCTCTGCACGAATATCATAAAATGTAAATGTTATGCATTGATGGAATTTCTATAAAAATCCATATTATACTGGACCAAACTGTATCCTTGTACTTTAAATACATGCTCAAAAGCTGTCATTACAATAAAAAAGTCATTCAAATTCTGAATGAAAGTTCTGTAACAAGTGAATAATAAATCGGGCATGTGAATTCTTGCAAAGCAGAAGCAGGCTCCTGACCAGCACATCAACATCCAGTCACAATCCCTGCAAGATTTCAACACTGGTATAGTGAAGATAGTTTCAACAAATGTTCTCAAACAAAATGAACAACAGCAAGACCAGCAAAGAACATTCACATAGAAGACACACTGCACCTTAAATTCCTTGCATGTGTGGCAAGGTCTGTGTTGGAAGAGCTGGCAAACCAATCAAAAGAAAACACAAGATACACACACAGATTTCAAACTCGGCGTAACATTTGGGCTGTGGGGCTTCCATAAAAATAAAACTGTAACAGGCACAGTACCTTCGCCCTCAGTCGGTACCTGGCGACTAACGCACTCAAGCAGTACGCGTCACAGCCAAAATTTTATCTATGAAATCTTCCACATTCAAGTCTTCACTTTGCACAAATCCAGAATACACCTTGGCCAGATATAGTTTATAAGATTTGTATCACTGTGAAACACCAGTGTTATTAAGATCTGAGCTTGGTATGTTCCCTTCAGAACATTCACTCCTATATGAAGTTTATAAACTTGACCAAGAGAATTACATGAGCATGAATTACAGAATAATAGCCAAACTGATTTCAAGAAATTCTCTTTCATATTTTATACAATAATAACGAAGACATCACAGTTAAACAACTTTTCTTTTACAACTATAACCAAAAAAGTTAACAGATTTCAAGAATTTCCCTTTCCCACCAGTTGTATTGATTATCAGGGCTAATGAAGGGTAGAAGATGCATAAATAATAAAAAAAAAGAGCTAATCCAAACTATTTTGTTTGGTGCATTCACAGAACTTCACAAACTGCTTAACGTTCCTCACACAACAGACCTTCTTTAAGAAACAGTTTGTAATGCTCACTTGTTCTGAAAACTCTTTAGACTCTCCCTCATGACAGCATGAACTTCACTCTCATTTGTCTCATGGCAGCACTGACTATGTCCACTTCACACGCACCACTTTGAAGCCATTTTTCAGTTCACTGTCAATCTTTTCAAAACTTCTCATAGCACGCACCATGACATGAACTTTTGATTTCCTGATTTCTTACTAGATCTGGAGAAAGTTTCCCCCATAATCAAACCAGTGTTACTGGACTCCCAGAAAACTATGCCCAAAATAAGCCATCAGTAGGTCAGCCTGGTATATGGTGTTCTTTCAAGGATGGAATCACTCAATCCCTATCACATACTTTTATTATAAATTCTGTTGCCCATTCTCTGTTCTCAAATTTCCTAAGTACACGAAGCCTTTGTTTTACTGTCAGTAGAATTTTATTATGATTTTCATCCATCTTCTTTAGAACACCCACCCCCACCCCACAGGCAAGTTGAAGGCTTTCACCTGTGTTTCTTTTATCTTCTTACTATAAAAATTTCTGATTCCTCGTTGTCTTCATGAAATGACGTCATCAAATAGCGTTATCCATAGCCGAGTCACCTTTAAATGTTCATTCCTCAGGAATGGTAAGAGTAAGGGTAATGTAACCAATATGTAAAATGATCAGTAAATAAAGACCTTTAAGAATCTGTAATGTATTTTGTTGTAATTATAATTGCTTATATATTTATTGTAATTTTAATGAACCAATGTGTGCAATTTTTAATGCATCTGGCGGCGTTAAGCGCCCGCCTCTCGAAAACCGTAACAGATGGATCTGGACATATTGCGTACGAAATACGTATTACCTCTAGAGCTTTCCATATCTGTTTTCAGATTTTACATATCACAAATGGTTTAGGTTCTACAAATATTTATTTAGCGCAATCCACTCGCGTCATTTCTTTACTTGGCAACTTGAGTTCATTTTCTTCCCTACAGGAAGCAGAACAGTCACGACTTCAACGCCTCTCTCTAAAGGAATTCCGACCATGAAATACACAAGAATATGTAGGCTATCATATGCCGAGTAAACAAATAATAACGCTTCACTACCAAGCCAGTCGCATTATAACAGTTCTACAAGCAGCACGTGGCATCGCATTATTGGAAAACATCAGAAAACTAAAATAAGACGTTATCAACTATTTGAAGTACCAGAGCCAACAACTCCAACAAGGTAAAGTGATACTAATAATACTACTCATATATATACTCGATATATTACGATTACGAAAATAAGAAGCGAAAGAAAGAAGACTTACAATGATACACGAGACGTAGAAAGTTGACTGACCAAGAACAGTTTTCCTCTGAACAGCGACGTAAAGAACTGAAATATCAGACGTATTTAAGAAATAAAGAAGAGCGAAAGAAGACTTACAATGATAGACGAGACCATATTAACGACACACGTAGAAAAACTTATTCGGTAAGAACAGAGGAGAAAAAAACAAGACGCTGAAAAGGAAAGTATTAGATATCAAAGTAAATTAGTAATGAAGAACCAAGGACGACTGCTAATAGCAGCACATTTCAACAACGACGAACATCACTGGCTTGATGAATCGACTCAACGTTCCAGTAAATCGTTTTATGATTGTTGTGCACATGGAAACCCTGATGAACTTAGAAAACTCTTTTCTCTTCGACATTTTCGCAACAAATGTCGTGTTTACAACAACATGATGGCATTCGCATCATTTCAAGCGAATCTCATGGACTTCGGAATTAGTCGACCAGGGCCATATTGTTTTAAATTGCATGGCCAAATTTATTATAACATGAATGCGGCATCTTTTCCGAAAGATAATGAGAATGCAACTTTTGGTCAACTATTTATGATCGACGAAGAAGAAGAATAGAAAATGCACGTCAGAATTCGAAAGGCGACACCAAAGAAGAAATTGTCACGAAATTAACTGATATAATTTCGCGCATTAACGTCCACGCAGAATCCTATCGCATGATGAACTACCAATACAAGCTTGAAAAAGAAAACGCTGAGCGTAACAACGAGTCTGAACCGGAGCTAAACTTGGTTATGTCGATGTTTCCTGGAGACGACAAAAACAGGTACAATCCGAAATGGAGCAATGACGTCGCTGTTGTGTGTCCTAAAACCGACGACGGTGACATTCCTGATTCGTATGTTGTTGTTTACAGTACCAAGGAGCAAAGACTCAGACGTCTTTCGACAATGAATCCATTCGTTGAACCCTTTGTCTATCCCCTTCTGTTTCCTTACGGCACAATGCAATGGCATAAAGACCTCAGACTGAAAGATGCTAAAGTTGGTGATCGTTTAACACGAGGAATGTTCGCTCGCTATAGAATCGCTACTCGCGAAAAGGAATTTAATCCAATCACAAAAAGTGGGAAACTTTTCCAACAATATTTGGTTGATACTGAAATTAAACGTCAAAAAGACGTTATCAACTACTTGAGGTACCAACTCCAACAAGGTAAACGTGTAGATAAGTGCAGCAGTTTGAAAGCAAACTTGCAAAAGAAAAGAAGAAGAAAATCGGGCGCATTAAAGTTTTGAACTCATCGTTCGTTGGATCGCCACGATACATGTTGGAACTGTACCAAGACGCAGCAATGGCAATGGTCGCTGCTTTCGGCACGCCGTGTTTGTTCATCACCATTACGACCAATCCTAATTGGCGTGAAATTCGCGAAAATCTCGAACCACATAAAACACCACCAGACAGACCCGACTTCGTTGACAGAGCATTCAAGTTGAAACTCAATCACTTGATGGATTTGCTGACCAAACATTCAGTTACGGGAAAGTCGCTCGCTTACGTGTACGCAGTTGAGTTTCAGAAGCGAGGACTTCCGCATGCACATATCCTTTTAATCCTCCAAGAAGGATCAAAAATTAAGACTGATGAAGATGTTGACAAATTCATTTGCGCTGAACTACCAGACCCCGAAACAGAACCAAATCTCTACGACATTGTTACGCGTAACGTGATTCATCAATGTAGTCCGCGTTGCATGAAGGGAAATGAGCGTAGTAAAGGTTTTCCCAAACACTTTTCTCCTTGCACAATAATCGTCGAAGACGGTTATCCAAACTACAAACAACAAAATAATGAACGCACTTACTCCGCAAAAAATGGATTTGTCGCAACAAATCAAGACGTTGTTCCATACTGTCCGTATTTGATGCACGAATTAAATTGTCACATCAATGTTGAGTCCGTATCGTCGATTACTTCAGTAAAGTACCTATTCAAATATGCTTTTAAAGGTGGTGATTTGACAAACTATACAATCATCGAAGGAGATGAGCTTCACTACGACGAGATCACCAACTACCAAGACAGTCGCATGATCACTGCTCCAGAAGCAGCACATCGCATTCTTGAAAATGAAATGCACAAACACAGTCATGCAATCAAACGTCTGCCTGTGCATTATTATTTCGAAATTCCAAAGCACTATACGTGGAGAGCAGGAATGAAAGGTACCAATGATGAAGAAGAAAACTGTTGAATACGAACAAAAGACGAACTTGAAGAAACAGAAGTCATGGTTTCCACGAAGAGATGGTAAACACACAATCGGACGCCCTAGAGATCAAGAAACATTCCATCTTCGTGTTCTTTTGATGAATGTGAAAGGCGCAGAAAACTATGAGGACTTAAAGACTTACGACACTGTCACTTACCAAACATTCACAGAAGCCTGTTTAGCACGTGGACTGATCGAAGATGACGCTGAATGCAAGAAGGTGCGATCTACCAAATGCCTTATCAGCTACGTGTGTTGTTTGTTCAGATTCTAATCCATTGTCACCCATTGCACCCCGAAGAGCTTTTCAATGATTTCATCGATATAATGGCGCAAGACTTTAAAAAAACAAGATAAAATTTCTGACTCTGACGCACGTGACAAAGCTCATGCTAATATTAATGAATTGTTAATTATTGAAGGGAAAAGTTTGAAAGACTTTCCAACACTGCCTCAGGAAATTAAAAAATTACAGACAGTAATTAACAAAGAATTAACTGTTGAGGAACACATTGGAATTGGTGAAGAAATGTACAAATCATTCAACGAGAAACAAAAGGAAATCGTTGACTTAATACTTAATCATATAGACGAAAAAATAACTGTCAAAAACCTGTACTTCTACATTGATGGTCCAGGAGGATGCGGTAAAACTTACACATATAAAACATTGTACCATTTGTTAGTAGGACGACAAAAGAAAGTCACTACGATGGCTTATACAGGTATCGCAGCAAGTTTGTTGCCTAAAGGAAACACTGTCCACAGAGTAGCCGGGCTGCCCGTTCCTGTTTTGCCTGACTCTAACACCAACATTTCGATAACGGATAACAGAGGAAAAGAATTGATAGATACAGACGTATTTATTTGGGACAAAGCACCAATGGCACCACGGTATTGTATGGATGTACTCGATAGAACTTTGCGAGACTTCACACGTTGTAACTTACCCTTTGGAGGTAAAGTTATGTTGCTCGGTGGAGACTTTAGACAGATTTTACCTGTCTTACGCAATTCAAACAAAACGTCAACACTGTATTCAACAATAAAATATTCGCCTTTGTGGAAACACTTTAAGGTCACGTCACTGTCTGAAAACATGCGCGCCACACCCCAAGCTATAAAATGGACTAAATTCTTACTCGACCTCGGCGAAGGACGCCTCAACGACCACGACGACATGGTAGAAGTGCCTGAAAACATGGTTTCCACGGGCGATTTAATCGAAAAGATTTGCGGAGATATCATAAGAAACAATGACATCGAAATGCTCGAAACTACCGCAATCCTTGCTGCAAGAAATTGTGACGTCGACGAAATAAATGAGAGAGTTGTTGACTTACTAGACGAAAAGACTGAGCGAATCTACTCGAGCATTGATGGTGTCGAAGACTCGGACATAGAAAAGTTCAGTGAAATGGTGACACCCGAATACTTAGACACTTTGCGACCACGATCACTGCCCCCACATAATTTGCGACTACGTAAGAACGCTATTGTCATGTTGGTACGTAACTTAAGCGTTTGGGAAGGATTAGTTAACGGAACGTGTACGGAATGTCAACAACACTACGTACGTGGAACGACAGATATTGATGTTGGTGACCGTCAAAAGTACATGATTTTGGAAATAAATAGATTAACTCTAAATGGAGTACGCACATTTCAAATAATGAGAATTACACAAAACAACCAATTAATGTATGGAAAACATTGGAAATTGCAAAGTGCGGTCGAATTTGTGGACATTAACGGTACTGGAAACGACGGACATTTTAAGGCATGGCGACGTTACAACGATGAATGGCTTATCTTCGACGATAATCATATTACAAAATCTAGGAAATTTATCGATTAATGTAAAAGTGTAACACTCTTATTATTCGAAAGAATCATACAATAACAAATTTTAGGTCATTTCTTTACTCTATTCTGTTGTCTTCGTATATTGCCTTCAAAAATTCACTTCCCTCTTTTGTCATACTATTTCAACACAAACAATACGTAAGTTGACTGACCAAGAACATTTGGCCTTTCAATAGCGAAGTAAAAACTTAAAGATCAGACTTATCTCACAATTAAAAAAAGCTAAAGCAAAATATTAAGAGAAGAAGGAAAGGTAAGTAAGACTTACATTCATAAACGTAAAAAAAATATGTAAAAAGAACAGAAGGGATAAGAAACAGACTAACATTTGCAAAGGTTGGGTTTTGAACGTAGGAAGTTGACTGACCAAGAACAGCGAAGTAAAGAAGTAAAATATCAGATTAGAAATCAAAAAATATCAAGCCAGTCGCATTATCACTGCTCCAGAAGGAGCACTTCGCATTCTTGAATATTGACTGACAGTTGGCCTAAAACATCAGAAAAGTGAAAGAACACGTTATCAAGTATTTGAAGTACCAACTCCAACAACTTCAATAAGGTAAACTGATACCCATTCGATATATTACGATTACGAAAACTATTATGAAAACTGACTTTATGATCGATTTTAAGACGAAGATTTGCAGGGGTGGGGCTGGACGTAGAAAGTTGACTGACCAAGAACAGTTGGCCTCTGAAAAGCGACGTAAAGAACTAATCCGTCAGACCTATTTAACAAATAAAGTAAAACGAAGGGAGAGTAACATTCATAAACATAGAAAAACGTATACAACAAGAACAGAAAAAAATAAAAAGAAAAAAAAACACGAAGATTAGCAATGGTGTTGCTGGACATAGAAAGTTGACTGATCAAGAACAGTTGGCCTCTGAAAAGCTACGCAAAGAACTAAAACATCAGATTACAGGAAGCTCTCCGAAAGGATTAGCCATCGTTGTCGACAAAAAATGACGTCATCAACAATATCACCTTATATTTGTTTACACACGGGTTAGTTTAGTGTCTTACTCAAGATTTTAAAACGCAACCAACCCCCTTCGGGGGGTTGGTCAAGTGTTTAAATCCCCCATTCGGGTGGGTTAATTTAGTTTCTTACTCAGGGGTTAAAACACTTGAATGAGACACTAAACTAACTCCACTTTGGGACTAACCAAGTTTGGTTGCGTTTTACAAACTTGACCAACCCCCCCTAGGAGCTCCAAAAGGAGCGCCCTGCTCTAGTATAGACAAGTGGGTGGGGAGTGGAAATATTCTACTTGAGTGTGCCCTTTGGAATGCAGACAAATCACATATTGGATTAACTGACAATTCATCCTCAAATAGGAATGATCATACCAGACACGGATTACAACTTAATTCAGAAGGCAAGTAGAAGCTTGTGCAACTCACTGCTAATTAGATTAGGTGCAAACTGGATACCTGTAATCACTGATGTAAGATCTAACCCTTCTTTTAGGCTTAAGCCCAAATCTGTCACCAAATACCTGAAAGATGTCTACATCAATGCTAATAAACCAGTTCTAAATTCAGAATACAATCAAGATAACAATTCTGTGGTGCACCATCATAACATAAGAGGACTTTCAAACAAAACTGATCAACTATCAGTGTCCATTAATAATATATACACACCCTAATCTGTGTTTAACCCAACACCAGAGGTAAAACTTGAAAATGTTACTTTTGGAGGTACTTACTCTAGACGAAATATGGTAAAAGAAGGTGCCAATTTCTCTTGGCAGCTGCCTTCTTCGTTGCCTTGGATTTTGCAGTAGTCTTCGGTCTCGGCGCTTCGGCTTCTTGGTAGGGACTTTTGTAGCTTTCTTAGCCTTAGATGGCAATTTCTTGGCCTTCGGCGCTGGAACCTGCTTCTTTTTCTCAGGAGTCTTCTTCACCGGCGTTTTTTCGAAGATTTCAGCTTTGCCTTTGTAGGTTGCTGCTGTTTCTTTTCCTTCGGTGCAGACGTTGAAGAACTCCTGCCGCGAGCAGTAGTAACTACTGTCGGAGCCTTCTCAGGCTTACCAGAGGATAACTTGAACGAACCAGAAGCTCCTTTGCCTTTGGTCTGCACAAGCTCTCCCGATGCTACGGCTGACTTGAGGTACTTTTTGATGAACGACGCCAACTTTTCAGAATCGACCTTGTAGTTTGCTGCAATATACTTAATTAGATAAATGTATTGTGTCACTAAAATAACAAGAAATAGAAGCTGCATTGTGCAATTGGAATCTAAACATTCCAACATATATGTCCTAGCTATATATAGAGCCCCCACTGGCAATGCTGACTTTCCTAAACAAGTTACAAAGCATTATAAATTATCTTTTTAAACCTACAGCACAACATCGTCAACTGTGGTCCCATTATCATCAATACAAATTATCTTATTGAAAGTCACCATAAAAATGTGTAAAATGCCCGAGTAGCATTTTTCAATGTCATGGCAATAGTTAATTTCCCCATAAGAATCCAAAATTACTCCATCTGATCACGATGTACAACTTCTAGTAATATTAATAATAAAAAAGTCGATCTCCAGTTATCATAAGTACAGAATACCAATCAGACTCAGAAATGAAGACACTATTAAAGAATGTACAACACATGGATTGAAAATTGGCACTCAGTATGAAACAGCCTTGATGTAGATTTAAAATTCAACACATTCCTAAATAATTTCTTAAAAATGTATAAGCAAGTTTCACCAAAAAAAACAGTGATAAAATATCTGAAAAGAATGATTGGATCACAAAGATAAAAAGAGATTACCTAATTTGTCAATAGTGGAACAACCAAGTAATGAAAATTCACTGCAAGAAATATTGTAAGATACTTACTTCCTGGAGGTCAAAATCAGATTAAATGTGACAACCACACTAAACAGCCTAGAGCAAAAAAACAAGATAAAAACAGTCTGGAAAACATGAAAAAAATAAATCAGGGAAATATTCTACAGCAATATTGACCTCATTAATAAAGATAAATGTTAATGTAATAAAAAATATTAAGCTCTTACTAAATTATTTCAATATTTCTTAACAAATACAGAAAAGATTAATAATCACACTACAAAACAGAAGCAGAAGACACAACAAAATATCTTAGTCAAATAATCCCTAACACACTAAGTAGAATGATGGCGCCATCGTCGTCCCAACCAGAGATGACATTATCAGAAACGCAGAGAGAACCCCTATTCTCGTCAGCACTTCAAACACATGTGCAATATTTTTTGTTCTTCCTTTGTGTTCAAGTTGATTTTATTTTTCAAATAGTCTCCCTTTCTCTGTTGTTAAACATCAACTTTTCTCATGTTATACTGTTTAGGCTATCTCCATTCATCCTGTCTTGATTTTGCCACAACTGAAAACTATCCCCTTGCTATTAATGTTAATTTTCAGAATTCATCATCAAAACATAGTTTATGCTGCTTCAATTTGTAACTACATACATTCTCTATGGTAGAGAATGTTAGGTTCACTATAACACTTTTTCAAATATTTCTGAAGTTGTAAAGTTGTTTCCTGGTCTTTAATATTCACACTGTGTACTTTATTCGCATTAAATCTCTCCCTATTAAGCTTTTATGCTACTCACTGGTTTTGTAACAGTCACTCCCCAACTGTTGTAACCACTGGATATTGATCGTTATCTCAGTAAATTTCTATGAAAGCTTAGACATCAAGTATAATTGAATGCTATCTTTTGTCGAACAAGATGTGATGGATATGACTGTCTCTCTTCCTATCGGGAAACACCAAAATGTATTTATACATGTCTCAAAGTGGAAACATTATACACCTCACAGTCAGACTTTCCAATTTGGAAAATGTGTTATCTAATCCCCCCTAAACCTCTACATTAGCACACTAAAATGAAGTGAAATTTTATTTATTTTCCTAATTCTTCTGTTTAGGGTACAACTATAGGATGTAATATAATTTAATTTATTTTTCACAAGAATTAGGATGAATCATGAACTAGATTGTATCATACAGGGAGCACATATTGTGAGGCTGATCAAAAGCAAAAGGTTAGCCTGGCTTGGCCATGTTGCAAGAATGGAAGGAAACCGGGTAACTAGAAGAGTGATGGAATGGAGACCGATTGGAAGAACGATGAGAGGGAGACCATGGAAACGATGGATAGACGACGTGGAGGAGGATGTGAGGACGATGGGAGTAAGAGGATGGAGAAGAATTGTGAATGATAGGACAGTATGGAAAAAAATCATTGAACAAGCTAAGACCCACACAGTGTTATAACGCTATAAGAAGAAGAAGACATGAAAATAGTAATAAATATCTCATATAATTTTGTAATTATATATATTTGCTTTAAATACATTAACTGGCTAATTACTGTTGAAAACAATGTACATATGAAATATGTTCCCTCTTTCAGTAATGCTTTGCTTTCTTAGCAAACATAATTTTATAATAATAATATATATATATATATACATATAAACTATTTGAAAATGTGACTTCCTATATCACCATTCTTGAAAATCAAACATAATCATATAACTTGTAACATAACATAGTCAAAAGTATGATAATGATAAACTTTTCAAAACTGAACATCAGTCAGAAATGACTTGAAGCTTTCACAGTGACTAAATGTGATAAAATCTTCTCAGGCAACCAGCAGCATCAATCTGGAGCAAAGTCCAGCATTTCAGAAACCTACAGGGAATGATGTGACATGTTGCTGATGTTTCTTGTTAAAATACATAATCAATGGAGCCAGACCAATGAATGCATCTGGATCTTTGTGTCAGAATGACCTGATCAGTATCGTCCAAAATCCACAAATCAGTCAAAAGTACCATCATCTGAAACTGCAGTAACACCTCCAGCTTCTTTTGGTCTCTGTGTCACTTAACATGACCTCCGTCTTCTCCAGCCCTGTCCGGTCCTAGCACTGCCTAACCTTATTTGCTTTCTGCCCCACGTTAATGAGCAGGTTCTGTGCTTGGCTCAGCGTGATTAAACTACCCCAGTTGCTCAATGGCCACATGGGAAGGGGAATCAATTATGCACATGAACAACACTGGTTATCCATCACACCACTCCCTGATAACGGAGAAAGGAAAGGTCCCCGAAACATCTGACTTATGCTGCGAATTGACATGGCTGGTTGCCCGAGAAGATTTTATAATCAGTCAGTATCATAAACTACGTAGCAGCCACACATTTCACATTCAGGCACTCAGGTACCAGACACTTCATCAGTCATCTCTCATTACGCTCCGATGTCCCACAGCAGGTCATCGACATGACACAATCTAAACATTCCAGTACCGCATCGTCTATTTTGTAGGATTATTTCACAGATCATGCAATTTCCAAACTTCTGCACGTAAAATATACAACGGAAGTAACAAAGCCTGATCAAAATCAGCGTGAATACGAGCGCTTGAAGCATTTCAGTCAGTAATCACTTGTTTCACAGAAACGAGGCTACTAAACAAATGCTGACTCCATACTGTGCTATGGGCTCAAGAAGCCCTCCCTATTGTCATCAGCTAATTTGCAGATGCCTCAACAGCTGTCAAACACGTAAGATCATGCCATATCCATATCCACAAGACAGTCACTGTCAAGTTCATTACTTTTAGCTGGAACTTCTCTAGTTTTTTGTTAAACATTCCAAGCATCCTGTTCATTTCACCTTATCAATTTGCTATTATTGCAATGTACGAGGTGCGATCAGAAAGTTTACAGACTGCGCCTATAAAAACCTGTACACTTATCTCAGGTATTAAATTCATCCATCACCCTCGGAGTAGTTCCCCTGGGAGTGAACACAACGATCCCAGTGCCGCTGCCAAGCCTGGAAGCATCCCTGGAAATCTTTCTTTGTCAGCCTGTCAAGCACCATCTGCGATTCTGCCTGAATCTCTTCTATCGTCTCAAATCTCCTTCCCTTTAGCTGAATTTTCATCTTTGGCAAGAGGAAGAAGTCACACGGCGAATAAGGAGGGTGCGGGATGACAGCCATGGTGTTTGAGGCCAAAAACTGCCGAACTTTGAGGGCGGTGTGTGCTGGCGCGTTGTCATGATGCGTCGCATGTGGAGTTCTACCTTTAGATTCAGCTGACAGGTCCCATAGCCTATCCCAACAATGTCGCACAAGTCGTTGATGGTACGACGTCGATCTTCGTAACATTTTCGGGCGTTGTGCTCGAAGATGGTCGTCCAGAATGCTCGTCATCATCGACAGAGGTTCGGCCATTTTTAAAACGTGAATGCCACACAAAAGTTTGCGGACTCCCCAAATGCTTGCTTTAGAATTTCATAGGTTTCCGTAGCCGTTTTGGCGAGTCTTTGGCAAAATGTGATGCACACACCATTCTGAAATCGCAGGAGGGTCGGTGTAATGCACTACCAAAACGCCCGTAACCAAGAAACAAATGCTACTTCGATTATGCCAGCTGGCACACTGATTCACTATGATTGTAGGCCGCACCCCCTAGCGGCAGAAGCTCGTACTACATCCGGTTCGCCCTCTATTGACACAGTCTGGAAACTTTCTGATCGCACCTCGTAATCTGCAAACCAGATACTGTGCACCTGTTTTCCATTAATTTTTCTTAGAATAAACAGTGATAATTTCTCTCAAATGCACAGCTAACTGATATTCGTAACAGACACACGTTTAATTGTCTTTGAGGTATAAACTGCATTTTAAGTATTATTTACTGCTTACTTAAACCTCACAACAATAATGAATTAAATCTTATTATTAAGAAACAGATAAAACATAAACTGCAAGATTTGAGATTCTCAAATTGGCGAGTATGAAGATGGCTGTCTTCCAGGTTGTAGTGCCGTGCTGGTAAACTTTCACCAGAATACACGACGCTACAACGCTGAAGACAGCCATTTTTAATGCTAAAATCCATTCAGAGACACTGGTAAACATCGCACACATTTTAGTGAACAAGGCTTGCAGGCATAACCTTGAAAACATAAAGAAGAAATGTTAAGCTTATTTCAGCAAGCTGATGACAGGATTATAGGAAGAGATGATTCACAGATTTCTTAGTGGCACTCACCTAAAGTAAGCAAACTAAAGTTATTATTGGTGTTTTCCCAGAACTGATAATTGTACCATTAGTGTGTTCATTTTTGTGCCTGTGCGTAACAGACATCTTCATGCATATATGTAGACAAAATTTACCAGGAATTAAATTAAATTTACAGCACCTACAATAAGTGCATTGCAATGCACAAAAACAAAAATGATGAACACAACTTCGGACATCTTGTAGGTACAATTATCTGAACCTTATTATGAACCAATAAACAACTTGTCAATAATAACTTTCGCTGATGCATTTTTGGCTTCTTGAAGATCCATACCTCAGACCTGTGAACATACAGCATCACCTATCGGTATTCCTAACCACATCATAGCATACACATTCACAAACACAGCACTCATCGTATACCCAGTGCTATGACTCAACTAACCTGTTTCCTGAAGCTTCAAATATTCTTCTTCTTGTTGTTTGATCACAATACACGTACAGGTGTATGAGCCCTGCTCAGCGAGTCCTCCTTCATAAGATGGAGACGGCCAATTTCGAGACGCACACATCGACTCTAGTGACCTAATGGGGTCGAGTGGGATGTCAGAATTCCTAGCAAACAAAGGGACAGACAGTTATCATGTCAAGACTTCAGATACACCTGGTGGTTTACTTTCATACTTTTACAGGTTCCCTGTGCTGAAGGAAATATTCTCTGTACATCAGAGAGAAGTAATGATGAACACTTACTCTTCGGAAGCAACTAAGATCCTGTCCGAAACTGATCTAGCAGCTGCTTCTGTTGCTTCCTCCGATGACCCTCCATACCCCACACCTGTGAACATACAGCATGTAGAAAGAAAATACAAGCAGTTTTCATCTAGGATTTAAGATGAGCAATGGAATTTGTAACAGTGAATTAATAACGACACAGTAGCGTTTGAGAATAATATTACGTTAGATCCCAAAACTGCACAGTAGTCATTTTTGTCTGACACTCTCAATACAACAAAGTTAAAAAATCAATCAGTAATCCAAATGTAAGAATGAAACAGTATGAATCATATGTTCCCCTCAACAGAAAACTTTAGTAAAAGGTGAAAGATTTATGCGTATTGAAGGGAAACCAGAGTTTTTAAATAAGCTAAATAATGAAGAATAAAAAATTAGATAAAACCCCACGCACTGGGGAAACGTGTAATTATTGACGTTGAAACAAATACGAATTACATGAGTATGAATTACAGAATAATAGCCAAACTGATTTCAAGAAATTCTCTTTCATATTTTATACAATAATAACGAAGACATCACAGTTAAACAACTTTTCTTTTACAACCATAACCAAAAAAGTTAACAGATTTCAAGAATTTCCCTTTCCCACCAGTTGTATTGATTATCAGGGCTAATGAAGGGTAGAAGATGCATAAATAATAAAAAAAAGAGCTAATCCAAACTATTTTGTTTGGTGCATTCACAGAACTTCACAAACTGCTTAACTTTCCTCACACAACAGACCTTCTTTAAGAAACAGTTTGTAATGCTCACTTGTTCTGAAAACTCTTTAGACTCTCCCTCATGACAGCAATGAACTTCACTCTCATTTGTCTCATGGCAGCTCTTACAATGTCCGTCTGTCATGTGCCGGAAGTCCACTTCACACGCACCACTCTGAAGCCATTTTTCAGTTCACTGTCAATCTTTTCAAAACTTCTCTTAGCATGCACCATGACATGAACTCTTGATTTCCTGATTTCTTACTAGCTCTGGAGAAAGTTTACCCCATAATCAAACCAGTGATACTGGACTCCCAGAAAACTATGCCCAAAATACGCCATCAGTAGGTCAGCCTGTTATATGGTGTTCTTTCAAGGATGGAATCACTCAATCCCTATCACATACTTTTATTATAAATTCTGTTGCCCATTCTTTGTTCTCAAATTTCCTAAGTACACGAAGCCTTTGTTTTACCGTCAGTAGAATTTTATTATGATTTTCATCCATCTTCTTTAGAACCCCCACCCCCACCCCACAGGCAAGTTGAAGGCCTATTTCACCTGTGCTTATTTAAAAAAGACGTAATGCATGAATATTCCAAACACTCATAATCAGGAGCTTACTGAACAAGTAAGAACCCATAAATTTCTCCTTCAAGTAGATTATGCAATCATAATCTACAAAGTCTACAGATTTCTAGTACTTTCCTTTTGCAACCATGACAGGCCCAATATAGACAAGTTGGTGGGGAGTGGAAATATTCTACTTGAGTGTGCCCTTTGGAATGCAGACAAATCACATATTGGATTAACTGACATTTCATCCTCAAATAGGAATGATCATACCAGACATGGATTACAACTTAACTCAAAGGGCAAGGAGAAGCTTGTGCAACTCACTGCTAATTAGATTAGGTGCAAACTGGATACCTGTAATCACTGATGTAAGATCTAACCCTTCTTTTAGGCTTAAGCCCAAATCTGTCACCAAATACCTGAAAGATGTCTACATCAATGCTAATAAACCAGTTCTAAATTCAGAATACAATCAAGATAACAATTCTGTGGTGCACCATCATAACATAAGAGGACTTTCAAACAAAACTGATCAACTATCAGTGTCCATTAATAATAAATACACACCCTAATCTGTGTTTAACCCAACACCAGAGGTAAAACTTGAAAATGTTACTTTTGGAGGTACTTACTCTGGACGAAATATGGTAAAAGCAGACCAAAAATTACAAATGAAAGATGCAGCATTTCGGGACTCCAGTAAAACTAGAAAGAGAAATATGATTTTGAGACTGGAGAGGTCCTCAGCCTACAGTAGTCTGCTACTGAACATTGACTTGTAATTATACTTCACTTTTTGAGATGAAGAATTGTTTGTTTTATGCCATTCTATAAAACAGCCTTGTTATATTTGTGAACAGAGGGTAGAGTAGCTCGATTCTTCAGTGCTTTTCGTCGCAAGAAACCATCTTAAGCACAGTCTGCTGGATTTGAAAGCTGTGGTGAGCAACTTTCTGTCACAGAGAAACGTCAGAGTAAGTATATATTAACAGTTCTCATGTTGCAATAGCAACCCACGTGCTGAAGAATTTGATTACATTCAAAGACATCCAGAAAACTTTACAGTAGTCATATATATTGTAACTGCATTAAAAATGTTAAAATGATGTGTGTTTATGCTCAGGCAGACGTTTCTATTTTACTATCAAAGACCCATAAATAAAGATACTTGACCTTTATTCTCCTCTGATTTCATTTTTACATCACTGTTGTCCTCTTGATTACCACCATTATCACAGTTACTTCTGTCACCTTCACTTTTACATATCATCAGTACTTTTTATTTCATCATTGACATCTGAATTTTCAGTAACACCCATTGACTTTGAAATAACTTCCTAAAATAAATAATTAAGACCAAATTAAATAAGAACTGTAAATTCAATATACTGTGTACATCTGCACTTGTACGTACTTACTAAACCCACTGTTATGGAGGAAAGCACAGACAGAGCTTTGCAATACAGTGAAACATCAACAGACACAGCTGCATGAACGACATTACTCTTTTAAGAAATGCATGTCCTTGTACACTTTAACCTTTAAAGGCCAAAAGGTACATCATGTCCCATAACACAAATTTGTAAGAGGCCAAATGAGACAATGACGTCCTTTTAATTGTTAAAAGCTTTACGTACTTAGATAAATAGACAACTCATGTACCCGTGCATGCACGCACACACAGAGAGACAATTAATTCTGGTCTCCCCAAAACCATACATGAGAATGATGACAGCTACCACAAAATGTACCACAATCAGATTATTATGGCAGGAATAATTTAAATTTTTCAAATAACGTACCTTTTTACCATTTTTAGGTTTGGCAGACTTTGCTGACATTTCATCATCAATATCATCATCCGCACCACTGCTCTCCTTCCTTCCTGACAAAGCAGACTTCACTTCAAGATCTCTTTCTATCACCATCTCATCCACACGACTACTTAGATCTTCTTGGAAGGATCGAATTGATTCTGTATTGTTATTGGGACTTTGAACTGGAATATGTTGCAAAGGTGGTAATGTATTCCAATTATTGATGGGCCAGACTGAATTCTCCTAAAATTATTAGAAGCTACATTTGCAACTGGTGGTCACTACAAAACAAAATGTGCCAAGGCTCAAAGAGGACTGCCCACTGAACTGGAACATGAGGAATGCTACTTGCATTCAGATACTAACGATTGTAATAATGTCTCTTGAATTTCCAATTCAAACTGAATGGACACTCTGCTAGTCTCACAAAAACGTTACATTCATAGCGATTCATGTGACTGAGGAAATTAGAAGAAATGTTATTAGTGAAACACAAATAAATAAATAAATAAGCCCCTTTTTCAATAGTCACATGTTCTAAATATGGCTCACTGCCTAGCTCTGGTTTAAGTCAAACAAAAATACTCTGAGAAAGAAAACAATGAATTACCTCACTTTCAGATTCAAGTGAATGACTGATGAGGTCTAATCCATTTTCATCATCTTGCCTTGCACTGGCTAAGACCATTGCGTGGCATCCACCACAAGCAACCTACACACAATAAAACAACATTTCACGCTCGGCAATTAATTTTATAATATGAACCTTTACAAACCTTAAAAATGTAAGAAATATATATATATATATATAATTTATTTATTTAATAAACTTGAAACACTTCTTTATTTACCAAAGCTTTAAACAAATCTTTTGTTGTATCAAAACTGTAAGACCATGGGTACAGCTACCTGTATCAATGATTGCCATAACCATTACTACTCCAACTTCCATGAATTCAAATTTCCTGTTCAATTTAAAAGAAGACAATAACTCATAGTGCATAGGTTCTCAATACGAGGACCTCCAATGTATTTTGTATGGCCTGCATACATTTTTCTAAGACCTGTGTCAAAGTGTGTAATGGAAAACACATCCCTGAGATCAGAGATCATCATGTAATCAGTATTTGGCGTTATCCATTGCTGTGACCAGTTGTTCAGCAACATGAGATGGGATGGCCTATTGGTCTATCATGGGCCAGCAGTTTTCCTCTACTAGAACACTGCCCCCTACCAGGTCATCAATGCCTGACATTACACCAGAATCTCCTGTGGATTTCGGTCTTCACTTTGGTGAGGACATGAATCAGTGCTACACTGCTATCAAGATTCACTGATTTTTATTCTTTCCTGCCTCATTTTCGAATGCATGTAAATTATTTATAATGAAGTACAGTGGCCTGAGCCACATCGGTCCTTGGGCCTACCACGTACTCGCCCCAAAACAAGGCCTAAAAGCTGGGAGTTCTGTATGTGTGTTGTCACCAAGCCTCTGATAAATGTGGGCGCAATTCAAAACAATGTATGTTTATAAGTTGTCAAGGCCATTGTCTGGGGCAAGTACACAGTATGGTCATGAACCAACATGTCTGAGGCCACTATACTTTAATGTGAATAATATGCATGAATATACAAATGAAATGAAAGGACGAGGCCGAGTTCTACAATCCGGATCACAGCCCTAAGCAGGAAACGCAACAACTAATGGAACAGCTAAGGGCCAAATTCCAAACTGCAATTCAGGCACTACAAGACGAACTCCTCAGCACTCACTTGCCAGACCTTCTCCAACAATTTCATTCTCAATATAGGCAAACATAAGAAATTACTCCATGGGATGACTACTAGAAGGCCTGCTTCAAAGTCCACCTCTCCCTCTAGACACTGTGCCCAAAATCTTCAAGCTCCCACATGAAGTCAAGAGAATCACCTCACTGATCACCATCAACAAATCACAATTCCATCCCAACCCACTTCTGCCAAATCCCACCAAACCACCATAAAATCCATCACCATCCAATAATGATTCCATCACTGTCCCATCCATTCCCATCACCACGTCACCCATTCCATCAGGAAACCATAAAAATCCTATCCCAACACATTATCATACCACCAAGAACACTCCATCACCAATACCATACCATCCCATAAACAAACCACCATCACCAACACATTCTATTGCAATTCCATACCATCACAATCAATCTCAATCACCATTCCAACACTCTCACATCACCACTTCACCACCCTATCATTATCATAACTGGCTGACATGGAGCTGCCTGGGTTGTATCACATCACCGTCAGAGCCCTTCAGAATAGACAGAGCTGTCTGTTAAGGCATTCAATGAGGCACCTACTTAACCATTGCATCTGGCTGGTATGGAGGCCCTATTATCGCATCTATGTTACCATCATAATGGGCTGGCACTGAAGCATGAATATGGCCATTGTAATGTCGCTGTATACAGAACTCTACATAGTCATTATAGTGGGCCTATATCGAATTTATAAGGGGTTCATATGCAGGTGTACATATCACAATGATATGGGGTTGTTATAAAACCGTCTGTACAGCCATTATAACCAATTGGTTTAGAGGTCTTTACACAGTCATTAAACTGGGCTGGTACGGGGGCATCTGTATTAACCAACGTATTATTGCTGAGACAGATGGTACAAAATGATGATGGTGATGCTAATGAAATGAGGTAGTGATGGGATGGTGATGGTAGGATTTGAGGTTTTCATGGTGATGAGTACAAAGATGGCCCTACTCTGGGTTGTCTGGTAGAAATTTATCAATGTTTCAGAGGTCCTTGCCCTCGTGATGGAGGTAGCAAGGACCTCTGAACCACACAGCACTACAACCCTGAAGACAGCCATCTTCAAGCTAGTAATGGTTGGGATGCTTTTTAGTGATGAAAACTTGCGAGTAGTACATGTAAATTGCAACAGAAATAAACTGGATAGTGAATGATTACTCAAGGAAAAGCAGCATTACATAGCTCAGCACTCAAGAATCTGCATCACTTTAATGACAGATCATCAAAAACCTTTAGACAGGCACATAAACCCATTTATCATTGTCAAAAACTGTCATAAAGATTTGATAAATTTTACTCATTTATGACCTTGTAGCCCGCAAGTGTGAACATGGTCCTTGGTCTCAAAAATGTTTATTGTGCAGAAACAATCTTCAAGTATGTGCATCCACACATTCTTACTTTCTGAACTGTGTATCCCTTGAACTTAGTAACTTTAAATGGAATCAACTGATTGTCGTTGTCTTGTTCACTACAAAGTTTCCCATGTCGACCTTCCCCGCATGTATACAGGCTGCCTGCATCTAAAAGATTAAAACACATTACAGCAGACTCTCAATTGTGTGAGTAAACAGATGATAGGAGAGGAAGGAAGAACAAAAAAATTATATTTTCTACTGACCGATTCACTCTAGTGACATGCATGCACACAACCAAATCACAATTTCAATTATACGTACAAGCCTACTAAAAACCACAAAGGTTTAAAACAGATTTTTACTGTGTACATAACTGAACAAGAAAACGTTTTAATATAAAAAAAAAGTGACTGCTCACACCACAGAATTTTATATGTACATTTACCTTGAAACAGTTTAACATCACATTTTAAACTTTCGAAGTAAAAAGACAAATGATTACTTTTTATGTAAACAACATAAGTGACAACGTATAAATGGCCAAAACATTCATGGCAATAAATAATATTTAAATTGTACAAAATAAAGTTGTAACTGGTGGTTTAGCATTGAGCTGATTTACCCGATACAAAGGTATGAACCGCAAAACCAATTGTAAGTTACATTAAAATACAGTATTTCTCTTCATGTTAAGTGAACATTGTGTCATGTTCTTATAGAGACTTCTGACAATTTCAATGCAACCTGTAGCAATTTGGTCCAATCCCTTTACTTCCAAAGCTTAGTATTAACATCAAAAAGAAGGAATGCAGAGACAATAGATACTGGTGGATGAGCGAGACAAAACTCTTAACATGGCAATGTCATAGGAAGAAGCACAATGTTCATAAAATCAATTTAATTAATGTATGAACGGTCTGCAAAGAAGCAATGTCCCACCTGTTATAAATGCTGTATGGCTTTCACCACATGCCACATCTCTGATCACACAACCTTCTAAACTTGTGACCCTTGTTGGCAGTACACTTTGAGGAACATCTACTCCGAGACCCAGCTGACCATTAAAGTTATTGCCAAATGCAAACACCTCACCACCAGCTGGAAATTGATAATATACTTAGCTTCATGATTCACGACTCTTACACCAATCTGTAACTACAAAACACTTTGTATTCAATTAAACCAATCCAGAGGCAATAAATTTCAAACCCTATCACGTGGTTCAATCATTATTTTGTTTGTAAATGAACTATCAAACCTGTTTATATTTTGGCACCCCATGATCACTATGTTATTTCTTGAACATTTTCATCCATCACCTACAAAAACCACTTGTACTCAAGTGCACCATTTAGATGTGCACACGTCCACAGTCACTTGTTACAAAGAGAGAATTTTATCTCAACTACATTTCTCTACAAAGAATCAACAAACTCTTGAAGCCAAAGTGAGCAGCATCAACCTCACCCGTCAATGCAACCGTGTGATATCCACCACAGAAAACAGATTTTACTGGAATTCCAAGCGTCACTTTCTGAGGAGAGGTAATGTTTGGTAAGGCTGTCGGGCAGTCCTAACTTTCCTGATTCACTTTCTCCACATGTGTATAAAGTGCTGCTTGCTGAAGACATCAAAGATCTCCTAGTACGGAAATAACTGACAAAAAATAAAATAATTATGTTCATATTTTCAGCTTCCATTACATCATTTATGCTACTAACAGACAAGTACGCCATTCAGTAATGTAAAAGTTTATGTAAGGTGAGAATATTCACTTCTAAAAAGTAAGGAATCAGAATTATTTAAAAAAGTTCCTGCTTTCAATTTTTTTGGAAGCTGGTGGAAGAAGTCAGTTACATTCTTGATACTAGCGATCAAACAAATTTACACGCTCAGTTCATCAAGAAACTACCTCTGATTGATCCTAAAGGTTCACTAGTACATTCACAACAGCCCATTGCTGGATCCTATCCTGAGCAAGTTAAATCCAGTCCACAACCTCACACCCTATTTCCATTTGCAAACAGGGACATCAAGCTCTTGAGAGCTACGACAGACTGTCACGTGAATCCCCGATGTTCAGGGCAGAAACCAATCCATGCTCACATGACTAAGACTTCATTACAATTTCCCATAAACTACTATTACTATTACCATATATGGAATGAGATATTACATAAGCTAAACTCTCTACGACTTTCCCTGTTGGAAACTTTCCATAACAAGACTTGAATTCAAACATCTTTGAATGCATTTCAATACTTCATTATGTGCCATATGCAATATCAGATTGACATAAAATATATTGCTTTTGCACGTCTAGAAAACTGTACTTTAAATTCAGTAATTTTTTGAAAAAGTTTGTATATATGCACTTCTTTGACTCATTTATACAAAATTCTATAATTTCTATTACTCAAAGATTCCAACACACCTGTAACAAATGCTGTGTGATAATATCCAAAACTGATGTGAACAATCTGCTGGTCAAAAGGCATTAAAACAGGACTCAAAACACTATCATTTGTTTCTGGGAGCCCAAGCTGACCACCTGAATTGCTACCCCAAACATAAACATGTCCACAAGCTGTAAAAAACAATGTCAAAAACTGGCATCAGCAGTTATAATATTATGAAACAGTACAAATCCTGGCAGAAGTACAATTATTGTGACAAAATACATAAATTTTCTTGATTGCAAATAAAAATGAAACCTTACTATCTTAACATTTTACTTACCTTTTTACCAACCACCAATGGTTGGACAGAAGTTACCTCTTTTGAAGACTTAACAGACATAATTTACCATGAACAGAGGCATCAAAGAAAGAATAAATTGTGACATTTCTAACTTATTTCCACTAAAACTTGTTAAAATTTAGTCAACACAACAGAATTCTAGTTTTGTTGATGTTATATTTACACATTACAGTTTATAACATAACATGAATACAACTGCAAATAAGGTACAGAATGTTGTCGTTGTTTCTGTTACTATGGTAGCAGCAGCAGGTTTTATTTTCTTTTTGAGAAAAACTTTCACTGTATAGAGTTTATACTAAATTTGTCAGCTCTAAGTTTCATACTGTCTCAAGTTTGTAAGCGTTTATTTCAAACATGACTTGTAGAAATTTTTATAATCTTTACACAAAATTTCAGATTCTTACCTCCAATTCTATCAATGAGAAAGGTGATGAAAATTTTCACAAAGACAACATTCTACAAAGGAAATTACCTTAACAAAGGTGCATATTTTATGACACACCATTTCAGGGCCCTATACTACACTACTGTTGCTCTCACATCTAAAATTTGTGTCTGTCATGTTGCTACCACTGATTGTAGGAACGTCCATAAAATTAAAAAGAAAAAAGGGGAGAAAAGAGAAAGAGGCCAAAATATTCAAAAAAGAAGGGAAGAAAGACAACATTGTAATCTCAGAAGCCCACTACTTTCCTTAAAAAAAGGAAATTATTATAACAAAAACTGTAAAATAATAACCACTCATTTAAGACATAAAGAAACATGAAAGTGCACCAAATGAAATCCTACCTGTGAGTGCAGCAGAAGAAATGCATCCTGCTGACAGCCGAATCATTTCATCACGTACACCCAAAACTCTTGTCGGTGCTGAACGATCGGCTACGTCAACAACACCCAACTGTCCGTCACTGTTGCTCCCCCATGAAAATATTTCACCTGAATCTTAGTTATAAAAAAGAGAGTCAGGAAAAATATTTAAATGCATGAACTGACATTTATACAGAATTTGTAGTTTGAGTCCTGGATAGTCTTCACCCGACCACAGACGCAAACACATCACAAAACACAACTTTGACTACAGAACGACTGATCTAAAACATAAAAAACGACGAAGAGTAAAAATAAACAACCTACAAAATGAAAACTACAAAACAAACAAATCAATGATAGTTGCATTATAAAATATACATTAGTTTTAAAGATAAAAATAACGATAAGAACCTGATGATGATACGGTAGTATCGAAACATGTTGTGAAATAAAATAATGAGCGCTAAAATTGTAACATCGTAATAGCGATGAAGAGCGCCAAATTTTAAGTTTTTAAATTTTAACTTTAATAACACCAATTTTAACAACTAAGTTTTGTGTATAGACGGAAATAAGAAATATATATATTATACAGAAATTAAGTTACAAGGTGAAGAGACAAAACTTTTACGTGCACACTGTACTCTTAGAGAAATGTATCACCTCCACCTTCAGATCCTCAAATCTCACAACTTAAGACGTTTATAAACCTTTAAAAAATCAAGTCAAACTTTATTTCACCATTTGTTCACATACAAAGGCTTAATTAATGCAGCACAAACAAACTAACCTGTACTGAGCAATGTGTGTGCTCTTCCACATGCAACATGAGTAGCCTTTTCTGGCTTCAAACCTAAAAATTAATGCACACACAAATATTAGGCATTAAGTAATAATTACATTTTCACGCATAAACACAAAATTACATTTCCAGGAGAGTTAACCTTTTTCATACTATAATAGGTGCTTAAATCCCCAAACTAAAGGCCGCCAGTGCAATGCATTGACAGCTGGCACAAGGTCAATAAAAGTTAAATATGGAATCACAGAGCATCCTCCAAATTACCCATAATTTAAACAGTTGTAAATAAAATGGTTCTGCAATATAATCTGAGAAAGACTGGGTCAGTCTTTCATTACAGATGCTGTAATACAGGTGTAATATTTTCAGTAAAACATTTCAATTCAGTGCAGGCAATGATGCACTTACTCTTCACACAGCTTGGCTTCACAGTAACATTCTTATGACCGAGACCAAGTTGTCCATAATCGTTATTCCCAAACACAGACACTCTTCCTTTCTCTGGAATTCAAACAAAATTCTACAAATATTCATCAGTCACACATCATTAATAAAACTTCCAAGTCAAATACTATATGAAATAAAAATAGCACCTCTAATAGTATTCTTAGTGTCTCTGGGGCATATCTATATTCATGTATATTGCCAGCCTGCTAATGGACCATATACTGAGCCAGTTCAATCCAGTCAACATCCTCAGTTTCTTTAAAATCCATTTTAATATTATCATCTATATATAACTGGCTCAGTATATGGTCCAGTACATAAATATAGAAAAACCCCATAGACCCTAATAAGCAGAGTGTAGGACAGGTCATAGAATAGCACATTTTATTATAAGAACATAAAATAAATTTAAAAGGTGTCCCACTATATGTCATGTAGGTGCTTGAGGGGGAAGGAGGTATAGCTCCTACTCATTCTTAACCTCGGCACTAGACAGGGTAAGTGGTCAGCATCACACCCCAGCTGTGCTTCACCCCTGGAAAAAGACCCCCGTACCCATTAGATAAGAGGCTGGGTGAACCCCGGAGCCGGTCTAGTCTCAAAGGCTGCCCCTGTCACAGATTGAACCCCGGTAGTACAGTCCGTAGTCAGTCACTATTCTGGCTGAACTACCCCAACTCACTTATTATAAGAACACACACTAACATACTAAATGACATAACAATAACATTATTTTGGTTTGCATATCAATTTTACCTATTTGAAGATGGCTGCATTTTCACTGCACTGAAAAATATGTTTTATCACAATACACAATTTACATATCTACAAAATAACATGCACGTATACATGTTTTACATGACAATAAACCATTCGGTTCCTCAAAACAAAACTTTCTGCCTCTCAACAATTTTTGAGAAAGTTATATGCAAGAGAGCAAATAAATTCTTAAACTCAAACAACATCCTTGTCGAGGAGCAATTTGGATTTAGAAAAAATCTCTCAACAGAAAAGGCTCTATTTAGTTTCACTAATGAAATTGTATGTGCCCTTAACAATAAAATCCATGTGGGTGGAATATCTTGTGACCTAGCCAAGGCATTTGATTGTGTAAACCATGAAATATTACTAATGAAATTGATATTTTATGGAATTCGAGGTATAAATCCTACCTAAATAATAGAAGGCAGAGAGTAGAAATTAAAAGCCGCCATACCAATCATAATACCTATTCAGAATGGGGTATCGTAAATCACGGAGTGCCACAAGGTTCAGTTCTTGGGCCCTTACTTTTCCTCATATAAATCAATGACCTGCCGGCAACTGTGACCTCTACATCCAAACCTATTCTTTTTGCTGATGATACAAGTATCATTATTGCACACCAAGAATTGATCTATCTTGAAAATATCATGAATGATGTCTTTGCCAACATAAATAAATGGTTTAGAGCTAACAAACTGGCACTAAATTTTGAAAAAACAAACTTCATAAAATTTGTTATTAAGCACAAGACATATCCTAGATTAAATATAGGTTTTGAAGAAAAATTAACTGTGGAAGTTGAAACAAACAAATTCCTTGGCTTACAAGTCGACAGTACCTTAAATTGGAAGAAACACATTGAATACATTATTCCCAAATTAAGCTCTGCATGCTTTGCCATGAGAACAGTCGTACCACTCATGACAATAGATACTTTAAAGCTAGTTTACTTTGCATACTTTCACTCTGTATTGTCATATGGATTAATCTTCTGGGGAAATTCAACAGACAGTAATAAAGTTTTTTACATGCAAAAGAAAATAATTAGAATAATGGCCGGTGTCAAAAGCAGGGTATCTTGTAGAAAATTATTTCGTAAATTTAACATACTTCCACTTGCAAGTGAATTTATACTCTGCTTGCTATCATTTGTGGTGGAAAACATGGATAAATTTAAAAGAAATACAGATGTACATAATTTAAATACAAGACGTAAACATGATCTCTATGTGCCAAATAATAACTTTACTAAATATCAGAAAGGAGTGTACTATACAGGTATCAAGTTGTTTAATAATCTTCCACCAACAATTAAAAGTCTAAATTATGATATAAAGGTATTCAAGCTTGCATTGAAAGATTACCTCTTTACTCACTCCTTCTATTCTGTAGATGATTTCATCTCTGCTGAAAATGTTTAAGCTTTATATCCATAATCTACGTATATGTAAAGCAAGTTTTGTATTTATATTTAAAATTCTGAGGTTTATATATATTAATTTGTAAAATTATTTTTCATACTTGTATTGCAGAATCTGAAATTTATGTACATTGATATGTGAAATACGTTCTTGTACTTGTATTGAAAGTTCTGAAGTGTATGTACATTGTATGAAATGACATGTTCTACATCCTTTGGTTGAGTCCTAAGAAGGATCTATGGAATGTAAATAAACTCTACTCTACTCTACTCTACTCAGGCAAAATGCAACAAAGAAATGAAGTTTTGCCGTAACCATTCTGCAACAGAAGTCAAACATTCTTATCAAGTATTCTGAATAGTAACGAAACGCAAATGGATTTGTATGACATATTGAAAATAAAAAAATGTCCGTGCATATACACAGTGAGTCAGAAGTATGTTTACAAACTTCGTGTTCCAGGATCAAAAATAACGGAAAATGTTCCTATGAACATGGGGTCGCAAATGTTTCATTTTCGAAATAATAGCCAAAAATAATTTTCAACAGATGCTCAAAAGTTTTCCCTCCATTTTCCACACATACACGAGCACGACGTACACAAGATTGACGGATTCGTTCGTACACGCCAGGGTTTCCTCGAATCATCTGGCACGCATTCTACACACATTCCCATAGGTCGTCATCATTGTTTATGGGTGTTGCACAAACGACGGACTTCAAGTGACCCAATCCATCGCTGGGGGTACTGTTCATTGAGATGATATCTGACGTGATGGGAGAAGTGTGCTGGGGCTCTGTCGTGCATAAACCACATTTGTCTTCTTGTATTCAGTGGCACATCTTCAAAGAGACGTGGCAAGTGTCCTCTTAGACGCGATGGAAGCAAGTGTGGACCAATAAGCATGTCGCCAACAATTCCTGCCCTAACGTTAATTGAAGATCTTTCCCGGTAGCTGGATTCGCTTTGATATAAAGCCAGTTCATTGAAACTTATTTTTGGCTATTATTTCTAAATTTAAACATTTTCGACCCATGTTCATAGGAACATTTTTTTCTTATTTTTGATCCTGGAACACGCACACAAAGTTTGTAAACATACTTCTGACTCAACCTGTATAGACATGTATTCGACAGCTTTGACACACAAATGGCGGCCGTACAAACGACTTAATTTACCGAGTTTTATGGGATGCATTCTGTTGTGTGTTGAGTGTCATGTTGACAGTCCATCTACCACACAAGAAACCAGTCCTATGACAACCCATAAGCTAAATAGCATTTTACTGTTTAATTACATAGGTGAATCTCCAACATATTCTTAGTAATATTTCCATCTTTCAATAAATGCCCCTCCCAGTAACATGTTCATTTATTGTTAACTGCCTGGATTTGAAATGTGACTTTACACCATTGATTGTGAGTAACAATGTAACTCCCTCACCATGTCGCTACAGGTGGATTCTCAACTAAATAGGTTTGACTTGTTAAAGTAGAAGTTAGTTGTGTACAGTATTGTAGTATTGTTTACAACTAAACTTCTACATACCTGGTAGAAGCAAAATGGTATAGTGCTGCATGCATCCCGACTATAACACTAATGGCACTGGTACATGGCAGCTAGCAGGGATGCAATTTCAACAGGTAATTTCCTTTGAAATTGCACATGAAATTTATTTTCCTAGGCTTTCAATAGGCGCAATGTAATGCAAGGGTGGCGATACACCGAGGCATGCTAATTACCTTCAATGCTCCTCATGCCTTAATCTTAATGTATGAGGAGACAGATTGTTTTTCTCGGACAACAAAACGCCAAGGGTGAATTGCGGGACAGTATTGCCTAATATCCTTTAGGTATTATCACATTTGTCTGGGTGGGAAGGGTGAAACTTGGATTCGAATATGAACCACAAAAGGCAAGGTAAGGGCTCTGCTACCAACTCATCCTGCTTTGCAACAGTTTAAAATCCTACATAGGAGAATTGGTGTACATATCTCACTGTGAAATCAAGATAAATTTAAATTTAACAATTTATGAAATGCACACATGGCATAGCAATTCTGTAACGTCTACCAGAGTTTTACCATTGACACTTGAGAAAGGCACAAGTAACACCAGAGCTGTCTGAGGTCAATGATCTTAGCATGAGTAAGATGTCTGACACCGGTGATGAATTCACTACAGAGGAATCCAAGCTGCTGTTGCGTGTTCCTTTGAGATCACTTGGTGACAAAACACTTACCATGTTTACTCAGAATTTGTGAACAACTACTGATATCACACACATTTTACAGAATGCAGGTATCAGCACATCAAGAGCCTCCCTTGTTTCATGATGTTTCTCATGACAGAGTGACATGATTTATTAAACTTTTGTTCAACACATAACAGGTATTGGTAAACAACTGGGAGTGTGGGCAGTTCTACTAGTCATTAAAAACACATATGAGTCATGTCCTTGAATGCACAAAAGTTCGTGCCATTCCGAAATGAAACCCAAGGTGCGACCAAGACTTCTACTGTAATTATTATGAACTGCTCGTAACAGTAGCTCACACACCAAGTAGTGTGCTGATGAATATACAATTACTGTAATCACTTAGGAAGGTACTGTTAAAACAACATAAAATGTTGAACAAGAGCACTAATGTAAGATTTAAGGTTTTCAAGTTGGTGAGGCTGTTTTCTGGGTTTTTGCACCGTGTAGTCAGTCCGGTACCGATGTTGTAGAGGTCCTTGCTGCAGCGCAACAACCAGAAGACAGCCAACTTCAATAGCATTAATACCAAGCTCCTCTTACCAGTTCACCATAAACTGTAACTAAGCATCCACAAACTAAATGACCTCTGGCAAATACTTTTTACCTTGAATCTTGTTTATCTCTAAAGTATTGACATAATTCTTAACAACACCCTTCTGCTCTTCATTACTTGCACTGCTTACATTTTCTGTATGATTAGTTTTATTTTCTCCAGCTGCAACTTCTCCTGATCCCAAAAATTTATCCCACTTCTGTAATCGCTGCTGGACTTCAACATCTGTTTCAGCAATCCTAAAATAAACAATAAGTGGACAATGACGCAGATACTGTAATAATTGAGACATATTATTTCAATGGTCCAACAGGCATCTGAATACTGTCCATAATAAATATTTTGGCTCTTATGTATTACTAGAGTGAAGTTCTGTTATATCACTGCTGAATGCGTTAACTTTTAACTCCACATTCTTGGAACTACACACATTTAAATGTAATCCAAGTCTCATTTAGACTCATTTTATTTATTTCTGTCAAGATCTCCCTATTACAATTTTCACAACTGCTGTGTAATTCTATTTTACTGTTCATGTTTTGTAATGGATCACACTTTCTGAATTTGTGGTTCATGTACTCATATTATCCTATTCTTTATTACATGCCAGTAACCATATTCTATTTCCACGCTCAATTTCTCCTTCCTACAGTCAAGAATGCTGAAGAACCATGTGTCGCCTCTTCAGTCAATTGCCTCTATGTAATATCACACAGTCAAAACCCAATGTTCACTTCACGCTCCTTCTGGCCTTAAAATGTTACTTTAGTATTCACTTGTTACTGTCCACTTGAGGATGCAATTTAGCATACTTGTGTGGATAGCAGTATAGCTCCTACTCATTACTGACCTCAGCACTGACCTGGTCACCATCACCCCCTGGCTGCACTTTATGTCCCCCTTTTCAGAGAAAGAAATACCAGTACCCACTGGATATGAGACTGGGTGAATACAAGAGCTGAACTGAAAACATATGCTAAATGGACCCTGCTGAGGATCGAACCCATTATTCAGTCGATAGTCAGACAGTACTTTCAATAGGCTACCCCAGCTCACTAATTCAGCATGTTCTCAGAATCCTATTATAAAGCAAAATAGAAAATACTAAAAATGCTTGTGTACTGTTACTAGTCTATAAAATTAAATGCAAATGTTGACAAATCCTCTTTAAAGGAGGTTCAAAATCACCATAAATCAGACATAATTAAACAAAAAATTAACTTAATTAACTAAATTAAATTCTGCAATGCAGAAAAAATGTACCCACACATCATGTAAATGTCAGACTGTAGAGCTAGGGAAGAAGAAGAAGTCAGACATTAAAAGGAAAACAAAACTAATGTAAATAATACACATATTACATTCATCTTTGTTCCAAACTGTTGGCAAGCTTCTCTGCAAAATCCACTGCAGTTTTTATATTCTGTGAACCAAGCTTGTTATTCAAATCGTCCTTTTCCTTCTGATATTCATATGATTTCTGAATCACGGTCACCACAATGAGATATAACACGTAATGAATGTAACTCAATTCCTGATCACCAGAACGCCTACATTATTTTTCTGTGTCAAGCAACTTTTTGGCTGAATTACAAAGCCTACAAAATGAAGAGTTAAAATCATTTCACATACTAATCCTTCTATTTCTAACGTTAAAACCCATAATGTATATAACATAAAATTACTGACATCATTGCTTTTTTCCCTTTGATAAATTCATCAAATTTTTTATATCTTAATTGCGTCATGCTTGTGTTCTTCAATACAATAATTTATTCACCGTCTTTACACAAGCTTAAAAATTGTTAAAATCACTTAAAATTATAACATTTCTTCATTTGATACTGTTATACTGTTATAATTTTAAGTGATTTTAACAATTTTTAAGCTTGTGTAAAGACGGTGAATAAATTATTGTAAATTCATCAAAGTTGTGCAAAACTTCCAAATCTGAAATTGTTTTGCCAATGTATAAAGGTTGCAGCTTTGTTTTTGAAATGTTCAATTTTTTATAATTAAGGAACTATTTATTCTTTTGAGTTTCTCTTTTGTAAGTTTGCAAACACAATTGGCACCAAACTTGTTACGGTAACATGTATAAATTACATCAGAATTGTCTAAAAAAACATTAAATTGTTAGTATTATATAACGAAGTCACTCGTGCACACCACTCAACTATCCATTTAACACGGAAATAGCCTTTTCTTCGACTTCTCACATCCGACATCTTGAATAACTCTCTCTTCCACTTAGTTACCAACATCCTTACATGAAATATTACTAATCTGCAATTCCACTTCTGCCAACTATCAGTTATTAGTGTCACGGTTGGTTGCTACATTAGCTCAGCTGATTAAAAGACCTGCTATTTCTTACACACACACACACACACACACAATTTTGAATAATCCACAATATAAACTGAAATTTATGAGAACTGCAGTTTGAATACTACTTAGGCCACAAACGAAATTACATTTTATTACTAATCCAGTTATCAAATTTAAAGCAGAATCAACGAACTATGGAAAGGACATGCAAAAAGAATGGACAAAATGGAAAAATAATTGGAGATGGTATCATTAGTTAAACTATGTAGGAAATAAAGGAATGTTTACTTAACGAGTGATTAATTAGATGAGAATGAGTTGTCACAATTTTATTTGTTATTTCGTCGCATGCTGATGATTTTTTTAAGGAATTATATTTCCATTTAACTTCAGATTCAGTTGTTGGAATCATTTTTAAACCAAGGAATTCATTGGAAATAAATGTTAAAAATGAAATCACATCTTCTTTTCCTAATTCATGTTAACTTATCTTTCTGCTATTGTTAGAAAGAAACTACTGAAGGCATCAGCATCTTTTCTGGACCCTTATAACATTTTATTGTTTATAAAAAGAGGGCATCTGTTCAGTTAAATGTATTTGTTGTTTCCTACTTTACCAAGTTACATGCTGTTTTTATTTTATGATTATATCTTGCTCGAAGTTTACTATAAAACTTTTCCCCCTTTTTGTAACTTTATTAAGGATTTTACAATGGTTATTATTGGATCATTAGTGTTCCTGTTGTAGATATAAAAGCCTCATTTTACATTTGTAAGATATTTCTATTATGTAATCCAGTTCATTATCTTGTGCGTACTTTAATATTTAACCAGAAAACTGGCTACAAATACTGCAGAAAAGTATACGTAGATCAGTGAGATTTCAGGTTCTCATGGTGGTAACATGAAATGGCCATCTCTAGGTTGTTGTACCATTCTACCAGACTACACAGTGCAATAACCCAGAATACAGCCCTCTTTACAACAAAATGAATTAAACTTATTCTTGCTATAACTGTCTTTTTTGAACAGTTTTCCAAGTTTAGTTTTTTAGTAGAATTTGAAACTGAATGGCTGTCATTATTTTTACAGTTCTCTGTTCCAAATGTACTATAGTAGTTGATGAATTTATTAAGGTAAATGTAGATGAGCTTAGTTTTATATTATCCACAAAAATATTGTCACCTTGAATTCTTGACAATTATTCAATCAAGAAATTTACAATGGACTGCCTATTTCTTCATCATCAATTTTAATGTTTATATGTATTCCAAATGGTCTTCCAGGGAGGATTTCAAAACAGAATGTATTCATTTACTGTTTCCACCATGCATACTCAAAGTGAATATAAAGTATGTTGTATCATTATTACTGCTGATTCCAAATGAAAGAATTACATTTCAGCATATTTAATCATTTAATTTTTGCCTCATATAATAAATGAGAAACCATCACACTAAATCTGAGATTACTTGACAAGACAGTGTGTGAATATTCAATTACTTCCACCAAACATTTTGTTAGATGACAGGTACATACAGTTTGGATCTTGATCATTGCAATGATAAAAAACAAAAAAACTGTTTTGACTTCACTCAGTCCCTCCAAGTACTCTTGAATTACAACTTCCTCCCCTCCAGCCCTCACATGATTTGGGAATTAGCCGAAACAAGAGGGGCAGAAACTTTCTGCTGCTTAGGAACACTCATGCATACACACATAGAAAAACTATATATAAACATTTTGTATATGCAGGCCTATAATGTTAAATCACATTACTGTGCGAAGGTATGCTGTTCCATCATTCAAACCATACACAATTTAACAAAACAACAAAAACATTACTGTGGTTGTAATAACTTTAGTTTTATAAAATTAAAATGACATGAAATCAAAACTGTTTGAAAGCTTGTAAAATAAACTCAGCTGTATGGAGAAATACTGCAATTATCTGTTTTTAAGTGAAAGGTGTTGATGGCAAGAATACAATCTACCTTACTGGAAAGGGGCAAATTCTCCCAAACCAAGGACTCAAATCTAGAAGGAATTTCCTTGCCAGAACCTCGCCACTCCAGGGGAACTAGAAAGATGAAAGAACCAAGCTATGGAAAATAAGAAGTGAAATAGACTGGCCCACCTGGAAAACTTTGAACAGACTCCGTACCTATACTGGCAGATGTGCGGCAAACCTAATGAGGTGGGGTTATCCTTGTGTGAGGGACCAGTGTTCCTGTGGTCACCTCCTGGCTTCCTCCATCTTAGATTCTCCCTGCACAAGCGAAGATTTGGCTACATGTACAGACACTGCCATTCTTCATGCCTGATATTGGATTCAAATATAGTTTTGTATATGTTGTAAATTTACTTTCATATTTATTCTACATTAAATTTTATCCCACCTCCTCTTTTTATCTCAATGGTATTAATATTATTCTATTTAATGATTTCTACTTTGAACGGTGTATTCGGATACAAAATAAATAAATAAAACTGGAAATTGAATCTGTGAGTACAGGGAACATCCAATCATTTTTAAGTAATTACTATCACAAACACAGTATAGCATCCACACTGAGGAACAGAGGGTAAAAAGACATTAGAATAGCTAAATCCAATCTTTCCTAACAGTTTCCATAATACATGTAATTTTCTGTATCTCTAAAAGTGTTTGAGAATATTATCTATGTCAGGCACTGCCTAAACTGATCAAATAATTTAATCCCTGAAGTCATATTCTCTATGAAATAGTAATGTATCTTCTCACTCTAACAACAATATGTCAGTGTGTAGGTCTGGTGGTGTAACTTGTTCATAGGTGCACGCACAGCCAACTTTATGCTCTGAGGGGAAAGACCTCCGAGCACCACTTGCATAAAAATTAATCTAATCGACATGACGACGAGGTAAGGCATCATGGCTTCCTTCTGTCCATAGCCTGTCCTAATTCAGAGCTCAAATAGCTCTCTCTACTCATTCGCTGGACCACACCAGACCAATATACGACAGCTTCGGATGATTAAAATTGTATGACTGCACTGTAAGTCTTACCTCCAGGACCTGTGGTGGCCAGGAAGTTTTAACTTTCTTACCATTAGCATGTTTTATGTTCTTATGAACATCATTCTGACTTCCTGTTTCAAAGAAATCTTTGTTTGAATGATTCAGATCAATGTACTATACCTCTTCTGACATTATGGTACTAGAACAAAGAAATGATTTATTTCAAGTGCTCTGATCAACCAACAAAATTATCAAACCTGTGAATCTATGAGAGTCCTTAAAGAGCCTCTAAAGCTTGAAATGTTGAATAAAAAATATGGGAAACCTAATATACCTTAGGAGCTTTGACAGTAAGGATCAGAGAAAGTGTACAAGCCCATACATAGGAACTGGTTTATTGTACAATACAAACTTCTATAACCACTTACAATTTATGGCTACTGATCGTTTCCTTCTGTAGACTGAATGTGCTGATTGACTCCCATTAATGTTTTCCCAAAATTAACACAAAACAGATCTATCATGTATTTTACAACTTTCGAGGAGTAGCAATTCAAACATGAAGAGCAACAACCTAATTGTCAGCCAATCAGGTATAAGACAAACTGAAATGGGGTTCTTTAGCACAAATTTTGGTGTTAGGATTCTGCTGCAAGTGCAGTTCCCACATCACCTCACACAAAGGAAAGAATTGAGTAAACCTTAGCCAAACGTGACAACAGTTTGGTCAGGGTGTGAGAATGCTGAGCATGTAAGCACTGCCTGGGGTGTGGCTTCTACATCCTGTTCTGAAATAAATGTGACTCCTTGGGGCAAAAAACAAATGCCTAACATGTGACTAACAGGAATGTGTCTTCCCCCTAATTCCTAATTTTTCAACCAAATGAAACTATACAATATCTGGATAGCATTTACCATACAAAATCATGATACATCTTAGTACTACAAAGTCAGACAGTCTGATTTTTGTATCACACTCTTTTTCACACAACCAAGATACAACACTGTGTTGTAAGTTGATACATCACAGTCTTTTCTATTTATCTCTTGTTGGCTTACGGGTTTTCACACCACGCCAGAGGCCATGTAACATCTTCTTGGCTTACGGGGATTTACACCACGCCAGAGGCCATGCACACTCATTCAGAAGCATTCTCTTGGGTTTCAGTAGCGAAATAGTAAACCAATGGAATAATTTCAGATTTAGATAAAGTTACAATGTTAATACATCTCCAAAACTCTAATTATGGCCAACATTCTGCTTGCCCTGACAGCTCCTGGTCAACATTCTCACTAATGTGAACACACTTTTCCTTTGTCATAAACAACTTCCTACATTAGCACACTTTTTTAAATGGCATTGATTTAAATGTGTGGCTAAGTGACAAATGAAATTAGTATAAGCAGAGTGATCAAAAAGTCAAGCAACCTGTTCCTGACATATGGTCTAAAAATAAAAATAAAATTACATTGAAATCAGAAAACAAAAACACTTATATTGTGTGTCAGAAATGTCCACTGTGCTCAGCAATTCACGCATTCATTCTTTAAAACATGTCTGAAAAAGCCAGTGAGGTGCAACTTTGCTATAGAATCGGTTCATGAGACAACATTCTCGATTTGTTTGGCACAGGAGAATCAGAAAATGTATCATTCTGGAGAGTTAAGTTCAAGCGAGATGCCATATGGTGTTTGATGACAAACACTCGTTACACTTATGAAAAAGATATCTTTGCACCTACACAACAGACCAGCTTACATGATGTGACCTCAGTGGGTTTTCTTGCGTGAATTTTTGATCACGTGGCATAAGAAGTAAAAAACTGAACTGAACATAAAATTACACATGAATTACTCTTTACATCTCACTCTCAGTTTCTGCTGAAACACAAAGTTCAAACACACCAGGTAATAGTTTCGTCACCAAAGAAACACTCAATCTTAGTGTGACTTAAAGAGTCTCCTTTGTTCCAAACAGTTTTGTTCTGCAAGGCTGAGGCAAGAAATATGAATGACCCACAAAAAGCTGGTTCTGTTCCATCTTGGCTTACAGCAGTTCCTGCTTCTTCATCTCAGGTGAGTGCTTGGCTCGTCGAAGCTGACTTCCGCTGATGCCGTTACCTCTCCATCTAGTCTGCTTAAACACTGATTCCCTTTACACTTATACACTCAATTGTAACACAGTTCGGTAACTGGTACAGTACACATTAAAACGAAGGCCAATCAGCAATGGAAACTTTTATCCAGAACTTGATGGTTTAAGGCTTTCAGTTTCATTTGTAAATCCTCAACACCGACATCTTTAAATTGAAATTCACTAAAATTCATAAAGCTTTCACCAAATTAATTAGTGATAATGAACTGCTTAGTGTATAAAATTCCTCTTTTGAAAGTGACCGATGCCTGATACTGACTGTAGGGTAAATTTGTGATAATTTTGCCCTCACTAGATGGCAAAGTACTCATTGTGATAACAGTTGTGCAGTGAGTTTGTCAAGGCAAATACATTAATTTCTACAGTCAATATTCTGCCAGTGTTCTGGTAGACTATGTGGGATTTGAGGTTTTCAGGGCAGTGAGTCTGAAGATTGCTGCCTTCTGGGTTGTCTGGTAGATGTCCACCAACGTTTCAGAGGTCCATGCTGCCTTCATCATCAGGGCAATGAATGAGCCATGTGAGAGGAAAGCGCTAGATTTATAGGAACAGGACATTAAAAGGAATAGCTAAATCCTAACCAGTGTCAGAATCAGGCAGGGGGTGGCAACCAATAGGAGGGCTTGGGCAAGTTGTAGAGTGCGCGAGAGATGGAGAGAGAGGTCCGAAGGACAACCCTTTTGAGGGCCTCAAGGAGTCCATCTTGTGGTACACACGGGAGTTGGGTGGTCAAGATGCGGAGGGAAGCAGGAGAGTGGAAGGGAGTACTGGCCGGGGACGGATTTCGCCGGAAAAGGGCAGAGTATTGGTGGGTGGGATAAGCAATGCTCTCTGGGATGCTTCCAGAGCCTTAGGAGGGAGTGAATGAGGGGCTTCCATCACCGGCTCAGGCAAAGTTCATCCTCCCTGTTGAAGTTGTTGGGATGCAATTCAATTTTGACGGCCTCCCTGACCAGCCAATCCATGTATCCAGATCTTGAAGACAGGATACAGATGTCCTGGAGTTGGATGCAGTGGCATGGACTGTCTCTTTTTCTGTGTCAGTTGAAGGTGTTTTGTACACACGACAGAAGCCTTAGATTTAAAAGCAGTTTTCTTAGCTTCCACAAGATTATGATCCGTTGTTTTTTGGACTATGGCATATAAAGACCCATACACTGCTCATAGTATGTAGGAAGCAGTATGACTGATGAAAAATGAAGGCTGGCCACCTTACAAAAGAAAGTCATATGATACACCATGTTGCACTCTAAAAGACTACTTACAAAAAGCATCCGGACGATCCTGCAAGTTTGAACCTGGAAAAGACTGAAAAACCATTTCTAATCTTTCGAAAGTATGAAGTGGAAGCATAAGGCTGTCGGACTAACCATCAATCAAGTCAGATGGGCAGCCTACAATGTTATTGAAGCTGAAGGGATAAACTATCCATTTATTTATGAAAGTCAATGGCTGGTTGGTATTGGTGGTTGAAGAGTTGAATAAAACCCCAGTCAACACTGAACATGTGCTGCCTGTGAGTAAAAAACAGTGCGAACTGTCTGCAAACAATCCATCTGCAGAAATATTTTCTCGAACCAGGCCCACACCAGCAACAATCAATCTCACCCCCCCACCCCCCCAAGGTTCATGTGGTGGATTGTATTTGGACAACAATAAGAAGAAGAATGCTGTCAAATGGATTCAGTGATAGTGGTGGATCAATTTCACTTCATGTGTGATGGGTGCGAGGACTCAGGAGACTGAATAATTACGGCACGTCCACAAATGTGGTGGCAAAGTCGATTTTGAAATTGCGCTAAACTAAACGACAATACGGGGTTACAGGCCAATCTCTTTTTGTACACCAGGCCACGTTTCTTCACAAGTTTTGCATTCACTACCAAGACTCCTCAAGAATGCAATTGAAACTTGTACCAAAGAATTTACGTAATGACACAGACGTACACAAACATCACCAGGTTTCTTGATTTTAAATTTTAAAACTTGTTTTAATTTTATTAATTAAAACAACTAAATTCTGCTATCAGTATAAATAAGTTGATGTAAAATTATCACTCTTTATCTGACTCTAAAGCCAAAAGAATATTAATAAATTTGAGGAGATTGTCGATAAGTATTATCATAAAAAGTAACCTGAACTTATATTTAAGGTTCTTCCAGCAGTGAGTCCAATGATGGCTGTCTTCTGAGTTGCAGCACCGTGTAGTCTGGTAGAAGTTTCCTAGTGTTTCAGAGGTCCTTGCTGCCTCCATCACCACGGTGACGAGTTACATGGTGCTAAACTCAGAAGACAGCCATCTTATAACTTGAAATTACCCAATGATTCCTCAGGCCTCCGTAACAGGCCATAGTGCAGCGAATAAGACTTTCAACTGCAACTAACTTTTCAGAATGCCTGTACTTGAAACTGTTGCTATAGCAGTCTGTACTCTCAAGACACTTCCTCAGCAACTCTTTGCAAGTTTCTTTATTCCTCTGAAACAGAAAACATCCAGAAATGTTGGCTGGTGACCGCTGCGCCCCCAGACCTTCACGATCGCAAAGTTCCATGGCTACTCAACTTCTTCTCAGAAACAGCGCTGCTGGGAGGCTGAAACAAGAACAAAACCTGCGGGACACGAGGCTTATGCCTCACCGCTGCATTTGCTTATGTTAGTGTGATCTAAGAAAATTTAATGTCTGTTTGTGGTAACTACAAAATAAGGAACCAGTGCGATTAACAATATCGACAAAGTAGGAATCAGTCCTATGGTTTTGGTGAGTTGCACGCGAACGTGCATCAACAGCCTCTGAAGAATGCACTAAACGCATTAAACCGAACCCTCAACGACGAACCTCGCAATGAACACATGCCTGCAAGGGGAGTGTCAGCGATAGGCAAAGGGACAATTCATTAAACGCAGTTCAAGGAAATACATCAAAGTCAATCAAGACAGGCGAAGATACCTTAACAGCCTCGGCCGGCTTTACCCCACGGAAAAAACCCCGGTACCCATTGTAGACATTACTGCAAGGGGAGAGTCAGAGATAGAAAATACATCAAAGTCAATCAAGACACGCGAACATGCATTAACAGCCTCGGCCGGCTTTACCCCCGGGAAAGGAACCCGGTACCCATTGTAGACATTCCTGCAAGGGGAGAGTCAGAGATAGGAAATACATCAAAGTCAATCAAGACACGCGAACATGCATTAACAGCCTCAGCCGGCTTTACCCCCGGGAAAGGACCCCGGTACCCATTGTAGACATTCCTGCAAGGGGACAGTCAGAGATAGGAAATACATCAAAGTCAATCAAGACACGCGAACATGCATTAACAGCCTCGGCCGGCTTTACCCCTGGGAAAGGAACCCGGTACCCTATGTAGACATTCCTGCAAGGGGAGAGTCAGAGACAGGAAATACATCAAAGTCAATCAAGACACGCGAACATGCATTAACAGCCTCGGCCGGCTTTACCCCCGGGAAAGGACCCCGGTACCCATTGTAGACATTCCTGCAAGGGGAGAGTCAGAGATAGGAAATACATCAAAGTCAATCAAGACACGCGAACATGCATTAACAGCGTCGGCAGGCTTTACCCCTGGGAAAGGAACCCGGTACTCATTGTAGACATTCCTGCAAGGGGAGAGTCAGAGACAGGAAATACATCAAAGTCAATCAAGACACGCGAACATGCATTAACAGCCTCGGCCGGCTTTACCCCCGGGAAAGGACCCCGGTACCCATTGTAGACATTCCTGCAAGGGGAGAGTCAGAGATAGGAAATACATCAGAGTCAATCAAGACACGCGAACATGCATTAACAGCCTCGGCCATCTCCATCTTACGAAGGAGGACTTGCTGACCAAGTCCCATACACCTACACCTGTGTTGTAATAAAACAACAAGAGGCAGAATATTTGAAGCTTCAAGAAACAATTAACACATTCCTGCAAGGGGAGTGTCAGAGATAGGAAATACCTCAAAGTCAATCAAGACACGCGAACATGCATTAACAGCCTCGGCCATCTCCATCTTACGAAGGAGGACTTGCTGACCAAGTCCCATACACCTACACCTGTGTTGTAATAAAACAACAAGAGGCAGAATATTTGAAGCTTCAAGAAACAATTAACACATTCCTCCAAGGGGGGAGTCAGAGACAGGAAATACATCAAAGTGAATCAAGACACGCGAACATGCATTAACAGCCTCGGCCATCTCCATCTTACGAAGGAGGACTTGCTGACCAAGTCCCATACACCTACACCTGTGTTGTAATAAAACAACAAGAGGCAGAATATTTGAAGCTTCAAGAAACAATTAACACATTCCTCCAAGGGGGGAGTCAGAGACAGGAAATACATCAAAGTGAATCAAGACACGCGAACATGCATTAACAGCCTCGGCCGGCTTTACCCCCGGGAAAGGAACCCGGTACCCATTGTAGACATTCCTGCAAGGGGAGAGTCAGAGATAGGAAATACATCAAAGTCAATCAACACACGCGAACATGCATTAACAGCCTCGGCAGGCTTTACCCCCGGGAAAGGAACCCGGTACCCATTGTAGACATTCCTGCAAGGGGAGAGTCAGAGATAGGAAATACATCAAAGTCAATCAAGACACGCGAACATGCATTAACAGCCTCGGCAGGCTTTACCACCGGGAAAGGAACCCGGTACCCATTGTAGACATTCCTGCAAGGGGAGAGTCAGAGATAGGAAATACACCAAAGTCAATCAAGACACGCGAACATGCATTAAGAGCCTCGGCCGGCTTTACCACCGGGAAAGGAACCCGGTACCCATTGTAGACATTCCTGCCAGGGGAGAGTCAGAGATAGGAAATACATCAAAGTCAATCAAGACACGCGAACATGCATTAAGAGCCTCGGCCGGCTTTATCCCCGGGAAAGGAACCCGGTACCCATTGCAGACATTCCTGCAAGGGGAGAGTCAGAGACAGGAAATACATCAAAGTCAATCAAGACACGCGAACATGCATTAAGAGCCTCGGTCGGCTTTATCCCCGGGAAAGGAACCCGGTACCCATTGCAGACATTCCTGCAAGGGGAGAGTCAGAGACAGGAAATACATCAAAGTCAATCAAGACACGCGAACATGCATTAAGAGCCTCTGAAAAACGCACTGCACGCGCATAGAGGAATATTACAGCCACAATTAATTTCACCAGTACAATTATCTGAACCTGATTAACCAATAAACAACTTGTCAATAATAACTTTCAGTTTTGGCTTCTTGTTCTGAAGATCCATACCTCACGCACCTGCAGTTGTAGTCCGATTTTCGCGATTGTTCTGTCTTCGTACCATCCGAGTCGACCTTCTCTCGTTTTTTCTGCGACAGTCTTCGTTTGCGAGGCGGTCAGCTTGTCTTTGACCGGGGTTCGATCCCCGACTGGGGCAGAGGATTTTTCCTGTAGGCTCTGCGTCCAGACCTGCTCTGGGGCCCACCCAGCCTCTTATTCAATGGGTACCGGGTTCCTTTCTCGGGGGCAAAGCCGGCCGGGGGTGATGCTGACCACTCACCCCCATCTAGTGCCGAGGTCAAGGAAGGGAGGAGCTAGACCTCCTCTCACCCCAAGCGCCTACCTTTCGCATAGCGGGACAAACTTAACTTTACTTTACTTGTGCTGAAAGAAATATTCTCTATAAATCATTGAGTAGTAATGATGAACACAACTTTGGACATCTTGGAGATACAATTACCTGAACCTTATTAACGAATAAACAACTTGTGAAAAAGCAATCTAGCTGATACATCTTTTGCTTCTTGAGATGACCGTCCATACCCCACAGCTGTGAACATACAGCATCACCTATCGGTATTCCTAACCACACATTCACACACATAGCACTCATCGTATACCCAGTGGGTGCTAAGCCTCATCTAACCTGTTTCCTGATGGTTCAAGTGCTCGTCCTCATCCTGTTTTCTCACAACAAAGTATTGCTTGAACTTGCGTTCGAGGGCGAGTTTTCCTTCAATAGTTGGTGGCGGCCAACCTTGAGAGTAATCAAGCGATGTTCGCAAATCATGTGCACCCTTTCCCCAATAGGACAAACGGGTCGACTGCTAAGGTCACATTCACTCGACCTGAGGAGGAATTTGTACTGACAGACAAAAGGAGACAATATTATACCCGTCATTGCAACCTCGAGTGAGTAAGCAAGATCTTCCATTCAGTTGCAGACTGTGAAGTAAGACTTTCCTTCAATTCAACGATTCTGGAATACCAGAACTGAATTGCAAGACATTGAGGACGTTTGGGTGTATGTAGCACCTCCATACGCCGAACGCATCACAGTTACTTGTCCAGAGCCCGATCCTGCAGACGTAACCACTAACGGGTTAGGCAAAGTTACATTCCTGAAACCTTGTTCAGGGTACGGACATCAAGTTTTAATTCAGGCACATTCCATCCGAGAAGTAAATCGCACTAATAAAGACGTAATACTTGGAATATGTCTCTTGTGTGAGGAAACTGGATAACATTAAGCTAGATACACCGATCAAAACTATTATAACACATTCCGTGCCCCAGGCTTGTCGGTTCTACATCTAAGTGTGCCGCCACTGGCCTGCCTGGTGTTGCTCTTTCGTGAAAATTGGAACGTCTGCTGCTACCATGGCAACAGGCACAATTGGCACGTGCTGATGCAGTCCACCACGACTTCTTCCCCGGTACAATCGAGTCTTAAGCCATACACGGCTCAACAGTGCGATGACTAAGCTACGTCTTCAGCGCCGTCAGAACCTCAAATGTCACCAATAAATCTGATTTCTTTATTCACTGTCTACATGGAATTGTACACAAGAGTGACCCCAAAACGCACATTTCAACGGAGCCTCGCTACCCGGTCCGCGACTTAAATACAGCGTCACAGGCTTTTTATATTCCAATACGTTTTAATTAGGAATTTATTTGGCGAGTTCGAGGGAGTGTGTTGTTTCCACGCAAATATGAAGAATATTATGCTCCAGGAATAAATGCTTTTATAGAAAGTGGGAACCTAGAATGACTATTCATCGACACGTAACGTATGAGAAGCTGAAATATTAGTAACAATTGACACCACTTTCCGATTCAGGGGCAAAGACCATTGGTCGTTGCGCAACCGAGAAACACACCGGACGTTGTAACATTTCTCAACAAAGTGCTTCAGCGCCATCGAACCCAGGACCTAGTTTCGACAACCGAAGCCACCGCTCCAATCAAGAGACAGGACACGCTCAGCAACCAAAGGCGTACAGAGGCACCACAGCCTCGGTCGACTGGTCACTCCCAACGATAAAATGAAATCAAGAGAGAGACAATGAATGCAATTCTTATGGTCCTTCAATTGAACTCACATCTGCATTCATGGATGATACAACGCGCAGACAAGTTTCGTGGGCTCACTTCTTCATAAGTCTATACGCCCACTTTGAAGAAACAATAATACATAAATAAACTCATCGCCATGCAAACTTTTGCCTGTGACGCGGACTAGATCATGCTCGCTCGTGATAATCTTGAATTTCGTAATTTTGCTTTTGTGTCGGCTTCGGGTTGTAATGGCGACTGAGAACATTACTCATGCGCCACAAGTGGTCCAGGTGATTTTTGCCAGAGAAATTACTTCATATCGAAGAATGTGCCTGAAACTCTGGTAGAGGTGGGAGAGTCGTATTTATGCAGAAGGTTAGTTCATTTCTTCTAAAAGCCAAGAAATTCTGTGGAAGCATAAATAAAGCAAACATTCACGTAAATAACTCCAAAGGCATTTCCGTTACAAGCGAGAATGAGGCATGCAGGCATTCGACTGCGTATGTGCCCTTAAAAAACATACACGGAGAGAAATTTTAGCAAATCAAAATGACTCCGGTCTGAATGTCGGCAGAAACTCGTCTAGAAAACCGGATTTTCCTTCGGGCTATTTCCCGTTGTAAGCTGAAAGAGCATTTCCTATCAACTCGATAATTAAAGAACTTATTATGGTCAGATCTAATTATTATTCCAAGGTAAATATCCCACGCAGGGAGCTACAGTGTCCCTAAGTGACGCATAAATCATGAAACGCAAGTGCAGATCTTGATCACAGCGATTAAAATATTTGCACTTTCACATTACAGCACAAATGGCTCAAGTGGTTAAGAGGGGACCCACCCCGCCTTCTACTGCGTTTTGGCAGTAGTAGACTTAGCCGCCTTTCTCCACGTAAGTGACACGTAGTCTTAGGGTTCTGGGTTCATTGCCGGATTTACCCCCGGGAAAGGACCCCGGTACCAATTGTAGACATTCCTGCAAGGGGAGTGTCAGAGATAGGAAATACATCAAAGTCAATCAAGACACGCGAACATGCATTAAGAGCCTCGGCCGGCTTTACCTCTGAGAAAGGACCCCGGTAGCCATTGTAGACATTCCTGCAAGGGGAGAGTCAGAGATAGGAAATACATCAAAGTCAATCAAGACACGCGAACATGCATTAAGAGCCTCGGCAGGCTTTACCCCCGGGAAAGGAACCCGGCACACATAGGTTTATGTGTGACTGTTTCTCACGTGTGAATACGAAACTTTACAGGTAGTAATGTTGATTAAAGGGATGTAACGTAACTCTTCATTGTGGGAAAGGATACATGTAAAACCGAAATGTGCTAATTGTTTCCTGTTATCTGTAGTTAGCAAAATTAGTACTTCAAAAATTATGTACCTGAATAAATTGTATAAACATGTGTCTTTTTTTGAAAATAATAAAAAAAAGACTGGTTTGTGGGGAATCTACAAAATTTGTTTTTCCTTTCTTTAAAACTTGACTTTAAACACTTTTACCACTTAACCCACCACCCGTTTATTCGTATCTTAAAATTTTTTATAATTCTGGAATAACGGATAGATCCCTGCTTTATCGACGTAGCTGTACAAAGTTCAGTAATTGTCCAGTATGACAGTTGTAGTTCATGATATTTCCAGTAGATAGTGGTTTATATGTTGCCAGTAGATGTCGCACGCGAACGTCTTGGTTATGATTACAGGTAAATGAAAGACTTGTGTGTAAGAGTACACTCGTATGATAGATTCTAGGCAATGATAAGTGATATAATCTGAAGGAACGAATATTGATTTTGATATGACGATATCTGAATTAACATTTATAATCTCCTCTGAGATTACTAGATCGTATTTGACAGCTTTTATGCGTGTTTTCGAAGTTCACGAGCTATAGCAGAACATTTTGTGGGTATTTTTATACGACGGCGTGTTGTTTGCTGTCAGCCGTGGTTAAGCTTAATTAATGTGCTTCGTGTGAATCAGTCTGTGTTGTGGATTACGGATTGCAAGCAGAAAGGTGGCCAGTTGTCAACTGATGTTTCGGTGTGATGCACACATGTGTGAAGTAAGTGGTTTACATTTTAAGTCTGTATACGTCATTGACATGTGTTTGCAGTAAGCAGGACGGCTTGGTGGCACTAGGACTGAAACTCATTGAATGCTTTCGTGGGACTAATGAATTATAAATCGAATGGACTAGTGTTGACCCTGTAAGGTATAACTGGATGAAAATGTTACCGTGTAATAGCAATTACAGGAAACAAGCTCTGACCAGTAAATTGACGGTAAGTCGTATTTGTGAATGAAGATGGCTTCATCACTTCTGTATTTTAAAGGTGCAAATTCGTACTTTTCAAAATGTTACCAAAGAGCTCCCTTCTTTCCATGAAATGAATGAGTGGGATGTGGAGTGTCAGAGATAGGAAATACATCAAAGTCAATCAAGACACGCGAACATGCATTAACAGCCTCGGCCGGCTTTACCTCTGAGAAAGGACCCCGGTAGCCATTGTAGACATTCCTGCAAGGGGAGAGTCAGAGATAGGAAATACATCAAAGTCAATCAAGACACGCTAACATGCATTAAGAGCCTCGGCAGGCTTTACCCCCGGGAAAGGAACCCGGCACACATTGCAGACATTCCTGCAAGGGGAGAGTCAGAGATAGGAAATACATCAAAGTCAATCAAGACACGCAAACATGCATTAACAGCCTCGGCAGGCTTTACCCCCGGGAAAGGAACCCGGTACCCATTGTAGACATTCCTGCAAGGGGAGAGTCAGAGATAGGAAATACATCAAAGTCAATCAAGACACGCGAACATGCATTAAGAGCCTCGGCCGGCTTTACCCCCGGGAAAGGAACCCGGTATCCATTGTAGACATTCCTGCAAGGGGAGAGTCAGAGATAGGAAATATATCAAAGTCAATCAAGACACGCGAACATGCATTCAGAGCCTCGGCCGGCTTTACCCCCTGGTAAGGAACCCGGTACCCATTGTAGACATTCGTGCAAGGGGAGAGTCAGAGATAGGAAATACATCAAAGTCAATCAAGACACGCGAACATGCATTAACAGCCTCGGCAGGCTTTACCCCCGGGAAAGGAACCCGGTACCCATTGTAGACATTCCTGCAAGGGGAGAGTCAGAGATAGGAAATACATCAAAGTCAATCAAGACACGGGGACATGCATTAACAGCCTCTGCTTCTTGAGATGACTGTCCATTCCCTATTGCTGCTAACAAGCAGCTATTCAAAAATTAAAGTAGGTGCTAGACGCTTCGCTTTCATACTTTTAGAGGTTCCCTGCGCTGAAAGAAATATTCTCTGTACATCAGAGAGACGTAATGATGTTCACTTTCTCTTCGGAAGCGACTAACAGTTTGTCCACAATAATTTTGGCCGCTGCTTCTTTAGCTTTCTCCGATGACCCTCCATACCCCACACCTGCAAACAAGCAGCTTGTATAAAGGAAAATCATGCAGTTTTCATCTAGGATTTAAGATGAGCAATGGCATTTGTAATAGGCTGTAATATTCCTCTATGCGCGTGCAGTGCATTCTTCAGACTGGACAGTCATCTCAAGAAGCAAAGCGTCTAGCAGCCACTTTAATTTTTGACTAGCTGCTTGTTTGCAGCAATGGGGAATGGATCAACGACTGAGGAAGACAAGCGTGGCCAGTGGACATTAAGCTAAATAAATTCACATAATCCTCAAACATTCAGTGTGGTATTCAAAAAGTGCGACCTTATTATGCTGAGCGCATTATTACAAGCAATCGTCTAATGAATTGTATGATTTTAATAGACAGACGAAAGAATTAATGTTTTTGCCACTGATGATAACCTCATGAGGTCGAAACACATTTGGCACAAAATGCTTTTCAGAACGTAAACTGTTCTGTTTGTATGCATCATTTTATATAATTTAGATAAATATAAGTTTCTAAATTTATGCTCCTGAACAGCCCTTTCAGGTTGCATCTCAGCCGCAGCATCCGATAAATGACGTCTGAATATCTGCTTTGTTGGCGCAGTCACATTTCAACAACCGCAAACCTAATCACGTCCAGTCGATGTGATTAAAAGATGAATTTAATAACTTTCATGATAAGACTTAAAAGGCAGTAGACCTAAAATTGCTCAGCACAGAAAGAGACTGTTTTCAAACTCACCAATTCAATAAATCATTTCCAGCATTTGTGTCACAAATATTCAAATCAAAATTTCGGAGAAATAACTGCACTGAAATGTCTTCAGCATAACACAGACTATATTTTTGAATTTATATCTCAATGTTCTTTGTTTTATATTTTCATTATGCACCTGTTCCACAGACCAACTCAATTCAATTCAATTCCATTCACTCACTCACTCAAGTGAGGCGTGGCATGACATAAGAAGCCGGGAGACTTTTATTCCAGTTATGGCACCTGTGGTATCTGGTGCTGAAGACCAGAACTAAATCCTGAGACATGAATTCATTTGATTCTGCTACATAAATGGCACTAAACCAGAGTCATCACAGCAAAGACAGTAAAATAGTGGAAGCATGTGTGCGCATGAAACAAAATGGCTCTTTCCATTATCTTACACTACTTTTCTTATGCAATAGTTGGCCACCCTGATTCCAGAGTTAATATACACCCTATACATTTTTAAAACCAACAGTAACACCCACGCATCAAGGTCACAGGCACAGGTGATGCAACTACGGCAAACAGACCGGTGGACAAAACAGCCAAGTGCTCAATATAATGCACCAACATCCAGTGAGGTGTTACACAAATATGATTTTGTAAAGAACACGCCTTTTATGCTCAGTTAAAAACCATAATCTTTTTGACACTGATGACCTCTAGAGGTCAAAACCCATTTCGCATTAGCGTCCTTCAAAGTGGAGACAGTTTTGTTTGTATGCAAGGTTTTAAGATTACCTTTCAACCACACGACATGGCTGGCAACCTAAGAAGAATCTTACTTGCAAGGAAAGCTCCAGGTCATACTGGCACTTACTTGTTACACTCCAGCTGCTACGACTACTTCTGCGCTCACCTTGAAGGCCCCAGGCTGCAACTGTTCCAGTCCTGAAAACAAAAATGTACAAAGTCCTTTGAAGACTAGTTGACTGGATTCCTGACATCACCATCACATTTTCTTCCTATTCCAGACACCAAATTCACCCTGAGCAACTTCTGTGGTAACCACTTTCATCTCTTAATTATTGTTATACACATTTTGGTTAATGTGTTTTTTCAGAAATACAATTATGTGAAAACTGAGCTCCAGAAAATGTTACTAGGAAGTGGAAAATGGCTGAGTGTTAATTGAAAGCACATTATCTTGGACCAACTAAACTCCCACATACAGTATGCACACGCACATAAAGAGGGGGCGAGTGACATGGGGTTTCTTAAGAACACAGGTCAAGTTTATGGTTGAATTTGGGTTGTGATATCATGTGGGCCCGCAAAGTGATGCTGCACTGCTCTTCAGACAAGCACAAACACAGGTGACACACAATTTGCCACTCAGCAGACTCTGAAGAATTAAGTAAGCCTCTAGTACAGTGTTCCTAGAATGACAAAAAACATTCACATCCAAAATATCCAGTTTCCTGAATGCATACATACACAAACAATAACAGTAGAGATTCTTGGGCAATGACATTCCAGGCTTTTTACAAAAATAAAGTATGTTACAAACATATTTCCAACTCAGTCCTCAGTTATGAAGATGGCGATATGCGTTCAACCCACGAACAAAGGACAAGTAGCGGCTTTGTCATTACGCGTGAATCGAGTGAAGTTATTTACTTCTCAGAATGGCACGTGTAAAATACCCACAATATTAATGGATAAACGTACTCAATTTCCCTTGCCCAAGTCACATACATTCGAATATGCAGTCAATTTCTAGCGTTCTTCTTCCAATCACCGCCCGCACAACATTCGCAAACAACTCAACACAACACAACCTCAAATTGCAAAAAACGAATATGAACGTACGTTGCAGCGTCTTAAAGGATAACCGAATGACAACAGGAAAACCATAACGATCCACACTGCAATGAATATTCTGATTTAATACCTGGGTCCAAGAGTTATGAAGGGAACTGACCCTCAAAACACAAAGAAACTAAAACAAGGCGGGGTCCTGCGCAAGCGCAAGACATCGTCACTTGCCAGCAGTCACAAGTTTCGTGCAAGCAAGCCGCTCTCTCTCTCTCTCTCTAACCGAATTGCTCATGACTGAGCATCCTGACCCCACATGCGTTGCTTCAATAGGCCGTGTTCAATACACTCTCAATAAAGTATCACCACGGTACATAACACAGGAAAGCCGATTTCACTGCACTACACATCACTAGAAAATTATCAGGTCAAGACTTCCGATACACCTGGTGGTTTACTTTCATAATTTTACAGGTTCCCTGTGCTGAAAGAAATATTCTCTGTACATCAGAGAGAAGTAATGATGAACACTTACCCTTTAGACGGGCCGCTGGCACACGCAGCTGGATCTTCCTGCAAGCCAGACAGCTGATCCTGAACAACATGCTTTACTCTCTTTCTTGATGGACCAGGTTCCATTGCTGTGAACATACAGCATGTATAAAGAAAATACAAGCAGTTTTCATCTAGGATTTGACATGGGCAATGGAATTTGTAATAGTGAATTGATAAGGACACGGTAGTGTTTGAGAATAATATTACGTTAGATCCCAAAACTGCACAGAAGTCTTCTTTTTTCTGACATTCTCAATACAACAAAGTTAAAAAAATAAATCAGTAATCTAAATGTAGGAATGAAACTGTATGAACCATATGTTCCCCTCAACAGAAATCTTCAGTAAAAGGCAAAAGATTTATGCGAATATCAAGGGAAACCTGAGTTTTTAAATAAGCTAAATAATGTAGAATAAAAAATTAGATAAAACCCCAAGCATTTGGGAAATGTGTGATTATTGACGTTGAAAGAAATAAGAGTATAATGAAATAACAGTATGTAACGACGCCATGCTGCAGAATTCCGCCCCAAAACATGTAATGACACACACCCTACCACTTACAATCTGGTACCTTGAAACAGTGGGGTGCTTCCTCAAGTATAAACTTTAACCTTTTGCAGCTGAAACTCGTGCAAATAATATTTAAAAATCAACTTTCTTTTTCTAACAAAAAACAGCCTAATCAACTGGTGAATGCTCTTTAGCAAAATTATCAATGCTGATCAGCCTGCAAACTAGTATACCAATTCATCAATGAAGATGAACATGACAAAAATTTAAACCAATGGCAATGGTATATCACCTACGATAGATGTGACAGACATTAAGAGTGTCCCAAGTTACATCTGTCATTTCCATACGGTTATCTCTGCACGAATATCATAAAATGTAAATGTTGTGCATTGAGGGAATTTCTATAAAAGCCCATATTATATTGGACCAAATTGTATCCTTGTATTTAAATACGTGCTCAAAAGCTGTCATTACAATAAAAAAGTCATTCAAATTCTGAATGAAAGTTCTGTAACAAGTGAATAATATGGGCATGTGAATTCTTGCAAAGCAGAAGCAATCTCCTGACCAGCACATCAACATCCAGTCACAATCCCTGCAAGATTTCAACACTGGTATAGTGAAGATAGTTTCAACAAATGTTCTCAAACAAAATGAACAACAGCAAGACCAGCAACGAACATTCACATAAAAGACACACTGCACCTTAAATTCATGGGCAAGGTCTGTGTTGGAAAAGCTGGCAAACAAATCAAAAGAAAACACAAGATACACACACAGATTTCAAACTCGACGTAACATTTGGGTTGTGGGGCTTCCATAAAAATAAATCTGTAACAGGCACAGTATCTTCACTCTCAGTCTGAAGCCATTTTTCAGTTCACTGTCAATCTTTTCAAAACTTCTCATAGCACGCACCATGACATGAACTTTTGATTTCCTCATTTCTTACTAACTCTGGAGAAAGTTTCCCCATAATCAAACCAGTGTTACTGGACTCCCAGAAAACTATGCCCAAAATACGCCATCAGTAGGTCAGCCTGGTATATGGTGTTCTTTCAAGGATGGAATCACTCAATCCCTATCACATACTTTTATTATAAATTCTGTTGCCCATTTTCTGTTCTCAAATTTCCTAAGTACACGAAGCCTTTGTTTTACTGTCAGTAGAATTTTATTATGATTTTCATCCACCTTCTTTAGAACCCCCACCCCCACCCCACAAGTAAGTTGAAGGCCTATTTCACCTGTGCTTATTTAAAAAATTAGTAATGCATGAATATTCCAAACACTCATAATCAGGAGCTTACTGAACAAGTAAGAACCCATAAATTTCTCTTTCATGACATTATGCAATCATAATGTACAAAGTCAACAGATTTCTAGTACTTTCCTTTTGCAACCATGACAGGCCCAATATAGACAAGTTGGTGGGGAGTGGAAATATTCTACTTGAGTGTGCGCTTTGGAATGCAGACAAATCACATATTGGATTAACTGACAATTCATCCTTAAATAGGAATGATCATACCAGACACGGATTACAACTTAATTCAGAAGGCAAGTAGAAGCTTGTGCAACTCACTGCTAATTAGATTAGGTGCAAACTGGATACCTGTAATCACTGATGTAAGATCTAACCCTTCTTTTAGGCTTAAGCCCAAATCTGTCACCAAATACCTGAAAGATGTCTACATCAATGCTAATAAACCAGTTCTAAATTCAGAATACAATCAAGATAACAATTCTGTGGTGCACCATCATAACATAAGAGGACTTTCAAACAAAACTGATCAACTATCAGTGTCCATTAATAATAAACACACACCCTAATCTGTGTTTAACCCAACACCAGAGGTAAAACTTGAAAATGTTACTTTTGGAAGTACTTACTCTAGATGAAATATGGTAAAAGAAGGTGCAAGTATTATTGCCAAAAAGAACCTAAAATTTAATTAGATAAATGTATTGTGTCACTAAAATAACAAGAAATAGACGCTGCATTGTGCAATTGGAATCTAAACATTCCAACATATATGTCCTAGCTATATATAGAGCCCCCACTGGCAATGCTGACTTTCCTAAACAAGTTACAAAGCATTATAAATTATCTTTTTAAACCTACAGCACAACATCGTCAACTGTGGTCCCATTATCATCAATACAAATTATCTTATTGAAAGTCACCATAAAAATGTGTAAAATGATCGACTAGCATCTTCCAATGTCATGGCAATAGTTAATTTCCCCATAAGAATCCAAAATTACTCCATCTGATCACGATGTATGACTTCTAGTAATATTAATAATAAAAAAGTCGATCTCCAGTTATCATAAGTACAGAATATCAATCAGACTCAGAAATGAAGACACTATTAAAGAATGTATAACACATCGAATGAAAATTGGCACTCAGTATTAAACAGCCTTGATGTAGATTCAAAATTCAACACATTCCTAAATAATCTCTTAAAAATGTATAAGCAAGTTTCACCACCAAAACAGTGATAAAATATCTGAAAAGAATGACTGGATCACAAAGATAAAAAAAGATTACCTAATTTGTCAATAGTGGAACAACCAAGTAATGAAAATTCACTGCACGAAATATTACAAGATACTTACTTTCTCGAGGTCTAAATCAGATTAAATGTGACAACCAGACTAAACAGCCTCGAGCAAAAAAACAAAATAAAAGCAGTCTGGAAAACATGAAAGAAATAAATCAGGGAAACATTCTACAGAAATATTGACCTCATTAATAAAGATAAATGATAATGTAATAAAAAATATTAAGCTCTTAGCAAATTATTTCAATATTTCTTAACAAATACAGAAAAGATTAATAATCACGCTACAAAACAGAAGCAGAAGTCACAACAAAATATCTTAGTCAAACAATCCCAAACACACGAAGTAGAATGATGGCGCCATCGTCGTCGCGACCAGAGATGACATTATCAGAAACGCAGAGAGAAAACCTACTCTTGTCAGCACTCCATTTCCACATCTACGAGCACACTTACAACGTATACCATTATTCGCGAGACTGTATTCAAACGTTCAACAGTCGACATACAAAGTACATCTCCACGATGCATTACCTTGATTTTCGCTTCTACGTTCTTTGGTCACCATACTCGAATACGTCACAAGATTTCGTAAAAGCATTCATAGCACGGACACATCATCAACAACACGAAGCTAAGAGTGCACGTGGTTTACGATAGCAATGAAAGCGACGTCGTTCGTTTAATCGGCCAGAATAAATTGTCAGTGACCTTGAAAGTGGTCGAAAATCAGGTTAAAGTTCTGATACTGTTACTATATAGTACGCGGGTTTACGGAACAATGAAACAACAATAACAAATCAAAATTTATTCACGACGGAATTAGGGGGAGGCTAAATTCCGAAAATGCCTGCTACTGCTCAGTTCAAAATATTTTGTCTTCACGACTGATTTCTAAGAACCTGAAGATTATAATATACGAAACAATAATTCTGCCAGTTGTCTTGCATCGGTTCAAAACGTGGTCTCTCACTCTAAGGGAGGATATTTGGGCCTAGGAGAGCAGACGATGGGGTCTGGAGAAAACTGCATAATGAACTTTAAAATTTATATTCCTCCCCCAATATTGTCAGGGTGATTAAGTCGAGAAGAATGAGATGGGCGGGGCATGTAGCGCACATGGATGAGACAAGAGGTGTGCACCGGGTACTGGTTGGGATACCCGAAGGGAAGAGACCGCTGGGTAGACCTAGACGTAGATGGGAGGATAATGTCAGGCGGGATCTATGGGAGACAGAAGTTGAAGGAGCCTGGATTTTGTTGGCCCAGGACAGGGCTTTGGTTAATTCGGTGATGAACCTTCGGGTTCGGTAAGCCATATAGTCAATTAGTTGGCTTCATAAGATATCATTTGCAAATAATATGTCGTGTAATTTGAAAGATGCAGTGTTGACAACCTTCTCTGACCCTTCAAAGTCCGGGCGTGCTGACCTCAGCGGGCCATTTGCAGCTGTGCATGTAATTGAAGACGAAACAATAAACTTGTCTTCAGTGGACAAGATAAAGACTTCCTGTCGCCCATATCAAAACAGTTGGTGATGGAAATCTTGAAAATGTATAAAAAGGTTTGCAATAACTACAAAATGCTTACCAAACCCCTTTCATCTTCTTATAGCTAATTACGTCTGTGTTACATTTGGTTAGTATCAGCCCTATAATTAGATGCGCGTACATAGGTATTCAACAATTAGTGAGATGCCAAGGTAACCCGCTCTAAAAAATGTCGAGCAAATGTGTGGAAACAAGCGCCGAAGTTGAGGCTTGAGTCATTAAATTGGTAATATTTGTCTCCTTGGCAACCTTAGATTTGTGCTGATGAGGAAATATCTTGATCACGTCCTGCTTGCAAAATGGCGAATTAAACACGTCCATGACGAAAAACCTTCTCTGAATACTTTGATATTCAGCTAGTCAAGAAATTTGTTTTTACAAAGGCTCATTTCCACGCTCACAGAAGATTAGGAGAGAAATGCATCTGCCAGAACATCATGCAGAAGTGATGGAATGATGACTGTAGGTGCTAAGGAGCTAGTTACTATGAGAAACTGGCAGAGTGCTGAGGCCACCAACCTGGTCACAAATACTTAGACACTCTGTACTGTGGACGTGGGGATTCCCCACTAAGTAAAGGAGAGCGCACCAAAATGCCTTACCTTGAGGAAACATCTCTCCATGACACACCAGCAGCAATCTCTATGAAACAACTTTAACAAGCAGAAACAGAACAGAATAAAGAATGCAACTTACCACAGAGGCCATTCCACAAAACAATACCTTTATATCTGACATTACGTCAATAAACAGTTTTACGATATGCGTTTTAGTGCACGCTGATTACTGAATTGACAGCGTGTCTACACAACAATTTCGGATTGTGGTCACAATGTTTATTAAGATCCCGGGACCCCTTCAACATGATAATCATATGCTGATTGACTACCCAATATCAAGATCAATAAGGTACCTTCTACCTCCAAGATTCATACGGAAAGGAATCTTCACTCACAGATGGCTCGAACACAAACATCCTGCAAAAGAGCTACACCACTTAAATTCCTCTCCCTTCCATTTCAGCATGTGCTTCTAAACCTGGTGAAAAAACTGTGTTTCTACTCTAGCTCAGACATCCCATGCTTCCTGGTAAATAACTCATATGAATAATCGTAAAGCATTTGCAATGGGTCCATGCGAAAGTTATCTGCTTCAAACATGTACACGACTTAGCAGTCTTGTCTCTTACATTCAAGCACTTAAAGAGACAATAGTGAAGATTAAAAATTAAGGTTTAAGCATGTAGTGGTCCTCAATAAACCATTCAACTTAAAAAAAATTTGTGCTGATGCAGTGTCAACCTCAATATATGTCAATAAATGTTTACCAGTCTGATAGCTTTTCTGATAAAGATTCATATGCAAAGGAATCTTTACTAACAGACAGCTCGAACACTCTAATATTTTAACAAACATCTTGCAAAAGAGCTATACCACAAGAAATACAACAACCAAGTTACAAAGGGCATTGTAATGATAAACAGTGCCACATATTCTTGGACAGACTTAACTCTATCACATGACAAGCACATCTAATACATCATATTGCTAGTGTACTTACACAATGCACGTCAAATTGAGACAGATACATCTGTAGAAGACAGGAGTGCCCTTCATGATCTCAGCCAATTTTCTGTTGAGATATGAAGTGAGCCTGCCAAGTGTACTGAACATAATCCACTGATTTCCTGGCAAGCAGTAGGCTGGTCAGGTGGCAGACAGCTTTCCCCCGAGTAAAATCCCAAGGATCAATTAATCTTCTTCTCCTCAGCTATTCCCATATTCTGTTTATTCCTGTGTCCCACTGCCTCAATTCCTACACTTGACCACCAATAAGAACACACGTAACTGTTGTTGTCAGTAACTTGCAAACGTTGTATTAAGAAGTAAAATATTACAACCTTTTGCGCTGCAGTGGCGTAACGCCGTCACGTCAATTGCCAGCTGACACTGGGTTACAAATTGTTAAAGAAGTTGCAATGAGGCATTCTTAAATATGTGCTCACAGTTGTTACTATATATAGTGCTTTATATTTAATAATAATCTAACCAGAGGCAAATCCAGACGTGCTTTCTTTGTAAATGGGACCTCTTCGAAAATATCCAAAGACACGGGCGGTCGTTTCTTCGTCACTCTCGGCTTTCCTAAAGCAAGTAAATACGGAATACGAAAGAAAATTATAAACCTGTTGAAACAACAGAGACATTTTAAGAGAATACTTACAAATATGGAACTAAAGAAAATTCTCAGTTTATTACAAACAACTTCCTAGTTCCACAAACATTTAAAAAGCCCCCACATAGTATTACAACAAAAATAAAAAAATTTGAAAATCATGTTTATTTCAGATAAAGACATGTTAAAATTAGCAGCTACAATCAATAAACACAAGCAAATTTCCACAAATGAATCACTCTTTCGCTCACTCACTTTCTGTTGGAATCTATAATTTAAAAGACTTGACAACAGTTTCGGGTACTCTAACAAAACTAATTCACAAGGCTGTCATACAACACACCTGCTGCAAGTTACTTTAATAAGCAATACGGTAGCTTATGACACAGAAACACGCTTACCCTTCTATTTCTCTCAAATTAGAAGCCATGAATGGTCCTGCGGCAGCATCCTTGAGCATTTTTTCAAACAGCGTCTTCAAATTGTCATCGAGCTTTCTGCCTTCATTCTGCTCCAAATATTTAAGTATGCAAGCGTGGATCCTATAGTAGACTTCTAAGGCTTCAACTGCCAAGTTCTGTGGATTACTGTAGCTTATCCTACGGGCATAACTAGCCTGCGTCTGATGAAGGTGTTCGCAAGCCTGCAATAAACGTCGCGTCTATATTCAACAGGCATACTCTTGTTCAGTTCATAGTTTGTTAATAAACCATTTTCTTATCAAGGGTTCTGGGCCTTTGTGCATATCAAGTGGTAGCACAGAGCGTGGTTTTGTGATTCTATCTAACTCAAGGTCTTCTGTTATTGCACTCACATTTTTTTCTTTTGTACTGATTATTGTGAATTGTTGTTAATCTGTCAGCTGTTTATCATCTTTACAATGGATCGTGCACTTCCGAATTTGGACTACCTCAGGAAGGATGAGCTGGAATATGAGATCAACATACGGAAGGTCACCGGCCTCCAAGAATATTTAGGTGATTAGCAGGCAGCGAGATTCACGCGTCCGCCTCGGACTCCATCAAACCTCTGGTGAGTTGTTAACCTTGTGCAATAAATTTAATCAGATCCAGGAAATAGAAACTTACATTTGGGCTGACAACATTTTTCCTAATCAGTACACCAGGATTATGATGCGCCTATGCCAGCTGACCTACGGGACTCGTGACCTTGCCGACAGGAAAGTTTCAGACCAGTCCAATCCTGCCTCCCTAGACAAATTGCCTGAGGGCATTTCCCACTTCGCGTCGTCTGTGGAGGAGTTTCAAAGCCATCTCTGCCAGCCCTCCCAGGATCCCACTCACAAACCCCATTCTCTTGATCATTTTACCTCTGACTCTAACCGGGCTCTTATTTCACAACACCAAGAATAATTATAATCCATTTATAAAAACACCAAGGAAGCCTACTGCTCTTACCTTTGCAAAATGGCTAAGGAAAACTCTTGGATTGTGGTCTCTCTTCTCTGCCACTTTACCCAGCGCTCATCTTGTATTCCACAATCCTCTCCTGCAGCATACCATATCTGTCAACATACACCAGTCCTGATATTTTAGCCACAAAAATTATAGCTGAAGTATAATCTATCATAGGACATATGACCGTCTAACAAAACAGCACGCCATTTCCGATGGACATGCGATTTCTCCTATTAAAGACAGGGCGAAGCATACCTAGTCTTTGAGCTGCCTTTCTGTATTTTGATGACAAATCAAAGGGAATTATCAAATGGGTAAACACGTGGAGAGATAAGAAATAGATACAAAATTTTAGTCAGAAAACTTGAAAGGAACAGACCACATGGAAGACAAAGGCTTGGATAAGGGATAATATTAAAATAGATTTTTAATAGTTCCTTAGGAATGGACTGGTCAGGGGCCAGTCGTACATACTTGGTCATCACGATAATGAACCTTCCGATCGCACGCAAGATGGGGAATTTCTTCATTACCCGAGAGACTACGAGCTTCTTACGATAAACTCTGCTCCATGGAGTTAGTCATATGAGATAAATGGCCTACATCTGCAATTTTAAAAATAAAAACACTCAGAACAGCGAAACAACAAACAAAGATTCACTTGACCGCTGACCTTGCTGGCAGTGGTGAAACACTTCTCTGCCGTGTCCAACATCTTCTCCTTTCGATTCTCCAATATCTCAAACATCTCCAGGCTGAGGCTGTCTGTTTCCTGCAGACACACAGTGTTCAATGGTTTACAAAAATTACAATGCAATAATGAGAATGTTTTGTTAATTAAATGGCTTCCCTGATGATGTGAAATTGTAGGTGCAGATAATGGCTATGTCTTCTGTTCTGTCTGTCAAAGATGACGCAGTGTTTCATCTCTGTGGAGAGTTTTGTTACAGCCAATCTCCAGTCTGGAGTCTCTAATGTGTTCCCAACTCCTGGTGGAGATATGAAGACCCAATTGGTCAAGTAAACCTTACTGCATTAGCAGAGGATCTTGTGCACGCCAATCTTTGAGTCTGGAGTCGTCTGCTTCGGTTCCACAGAGGACAGACAACTCCAAAATCAAGAACTGGGCATGTACAACAGGATCAGTCACACCTGCACCATCAGGGAAACCACTGAAATAAGAGAGCACCTTCAAAACTTCAACTGTAAAGATGTGTACAGACCGAGTAAAGACTCTTATCACCTTTCTAACCAGACCTACCACTCAGACACCTTCATCAAGCAACTGCTAAGCCTCACCAGCAGTGACTGACTCAGCAGAACTAACGCACTTTCAACCACTGGGTCACTAAAACTCTTCCACCTACTTTCCTACTCACATGGTTCCTAAAATGTTTCTCATTGACTCTTCTCCTACTTCACTCTGAATTGCCTTTCTGTACTGTGTTCTGCTACAGCAAATGCGTCTGGGCCAAGTCTGAATGGTAAATAAAACATCGATGGAAATCATTCCAACAAGATGGCTATAGCACATCACAGATAAACCAGAGAGAGAGAGAGAAGCAAAAGACTGGCATGGTCACAATATCTCATACGCATTCCTCCTCTGGAGATATCAGCAAGTTTCTCACCACAAATAACATCAAGACAATGCAGTGGCTGAACAAGAAGAGTATTAACATACTGGGACAACTGAAAGATGATCTGGGAGGTGCAAGGACTGACTTTGAAGAGCTCACCAACATACTCCAAGAAACCACAGCAGGGTTAGGTTAGGTTCACAAGAATGTTGAATAACATTCAGAAAGGCCATCTTGCTTCTGAAGAAAAAACTATGCATGTCAGAAGGTCAGAAAAATATCATATAAGTGCGTCACTCTAACTTGTTTTTGCAAGTTTTGAATCAGTGAGCTTAATGGTGACGACATGAGTTTATACTTTACTCTGCATAAGTAACCTAACCTTCAAAGGTCAATGGTTGTCACAAATGTAGGCCCCAGTGAATCTGTAAATGTGTGTGTGTGTGTGTGTGTGTCAATAAACACCATTCCCTGATGGTGGAGATTATAAATCGTACCTCTGCTTCAAACTGATAGACCAATCACCTGAGAATATTCTATTGTGTACATCCTCCGTCATCAGCATCAAACAGTGGACAGCATTTTCAGTTACTTGTTATACGACTCTTGCTCTCAGTGAAGCTCAAAAGCGAGTTTACAGCTACAAGAAACGCTCTTTTATCTTACCTGTTTAAGCAGGCGGGAACAGAAGGAATGCACCATATAGACAAAGGAGCCGTACTCGATCCACATCAATGAATGATTCGCCTCAATATCCAGAGCACGCTGAAAGCAACGCTGAGCAGCAGACGCTTGACGCAAAAAGTCCATCTCGCTCTTCAATGGTTCACACTGCGACATAAAATTGTGTTGAACCTTACCTATTTACAAAATACTGATTGCTACTAGCAAAATTATACACATAGGAGTCTGCTCCCAGTGGCGGATCCGCTTTTCCCATGTGGCACTCCACTGGTCTCAGGACTCTGCCCCATGCAGTTGGCAAGTCAGAGTACACTCCAATGGCATAAGTCCATACCAAATTTCATCAAAATCCATCCAGTGGGTCTCAAGTTCAATCACGCAGACAGATATGACCAGCCACACACATGCATTCACTTCATGCACATCCTGCAAAAGTGATTACATTAAGTGGAACGCACTGTAAATATTTTACTTACAGAATTAAGTTTAGTTTCCAGTTGACTCCCACGAGCAAGCGCCATTCCTGCCCAGGAGTCGATGCGTACAGGATTGACACAAACATCCAGCAGGTAGTGCCTAATTGCCTTCCCCTGCAACAGACACTCCGCACTTTAACCTTGTGTTCACTGTTTCCACACTGCACGGCAATAATCGGTGTCAAAATCATTCAGATAACACTAAGGACTCTTCCACAAACACTTATGTATGTCCATTAATAATTCTGGAGAGGAACTTCAAAGGTTCGTGTTCGAGTCGAACATTTCATGTGCATGGCACAATTTTAAAATTTCAGTACAGAAAAGTAAGATATGGGTTTTACAGGAATTACCCCACACGACCTGAAGCAGTTACTGACAGGACTAAATTACTAGCTTCATACTTACAAGGACACTGAAGACAAAATCAAGGAAGAAATGCTAACAAAGTTTTGTAATGAAATGTCTGTCTTGGTGTTACAGTACAGAAGTGAAGCGAGGGCATTAAGGAAGGTAGAATATTCAAAAAGAGAATCCAAAGAAATTAAGATTAAAGGAAGCACAATTCACATATCTTATCAACTACTTACCCATTCATTAACTTTGAAATAATAGTCAGCCAAGAGGTAGAAGATCGCTGACATGGAGCGAGGCAACTGACTACGAGCATCTCCCAACACGGGAAAAGACGGGCTCGTCCCATCGATATATGCCATCACTTTTTCCACCAGATGTGCTGAAAGCAACACAAATTCATATCAGTTCTGTACGTGCTCGCAGTAGCCGATATAGATGGGGCAGAAGCAGGTACGTCAACATTGTGGAGCCCCTTGCGTGTGGTCGCTGTTACGACTAACAGCTGTTACCGGTACCGAAGTGTCAGAATGGAATACCATGCACGGTGGGCTAGCCAGCTCTTGGCAGATGTGGGCACAGAATTCTGCAGATGCTGCGATATTGTATGGCGAACAGACGGCATCCCGATCAGAGACACTTTGAGTGTCGCCGCGGGGTCGGGACCATTTGTGAAATATTTAAACACACAGCAGGGGGCTGCGCACGCTGATCGTTCTCAGATGGTGAAGACGGCCGGAGGCAAACTGGAGTTCCGTTTACAGTTTGCCTTACAATCCTTCGTATATGGCCTTACAGTACGACCCAACATGAAGATATTCCTTCTGCATTTCACGAAGTCAACCACGTCATTAAAGTGGCTATCACAGACAGCAGATATTGTCCTACAAAATTGCTTTTCTTTTTAAAAATCAGAGTAATAGTAAATATATCACCTGGATTATAATGAGGAGGTATCAGAGAGGCAATCCTTTTCAGCAGACATTCAACATCAGCGGTGATGCTAGTGACACGGTAGGAATCAAATTCTGGCAGTTCATCAGGCAGGTAGAACTGATATAACTGCATGCCCCGCACCCAAGTCAAGGGGACTTGAGGGACTCTGTGGTCCTGAAGGTAGCGCGCCTGTTGGGAGAAGAATGCCTTAGGACCTCAGGTTTGAAAAAAACATTTATGATGAAGTTAAGTATGATACAGCTTGTATTTTTGATTCCCTAAACGTCTGTGATAATAATGGATTCTTTATAAGAACGTTACTTCCGACAGTCATGTTTCACATTTACTGCGAATGCTGTTGTTGTTGTTGTTTCCCCCCCCCCTTACTTCTGTCTTTCGTTTGCTGGTCTAGTCTTTGAGAGTACAAACTTTTTCATGATTCAAACACAGTTCATACATTTCAAACTTTCTAATATCTGTCGTATCCTAATTACGTTAGGTTAGTAGGTACCTTTCCCTGGTGACTTGTAACCGTCCCTTTCCGTCCACCACACGTCACACTGCTTGTTTAGTATACTCGTAGTCGTAGCCTGGTTTGCTCATATGATTACAGCTTCTTGACGTGGGATATGTAAAGATACAGAAAGGGATTGTTGATGATGGTGAGAGGTTGTCGGTGAGCACGAGTTTCCGACTCCCTGGGAATATACGGGAATTAGAAGGTGGAGCAGGTTTCTACACAAATGGACAACAAAGTCTTTCTGTGTTGCACTGATCGACGACACTTTATTTTTCCTTAATACGCGCAGGAACATATATATCTTTTAAGCACTATTCACGGAGGCAGCTGGATGGCTCGGCTGTTCCTTTGTTCTGTCGTACGTTTGTTAAGAAAAACACCCCCGCTCAACCGAAGGACCAAAACTTTAGAGAGCGCCCCGCAACCACGATCGCGCTTAAATACCCCTGCATTACGTAATTTGTCATTGAATTTGGCTTAAAAGCTGCGACCTGATTCGTTCCCCCACAACGGCGGGAACGCGCCTTAAGCTGAGCTCAAAGTCAATTGGTCCATCGCAATGATGCGATGGTCGTAATGCAGTCATCACCCCGCATCTGGAAGGGATGCACACTATTGGTTGGTTGGTGATCATTTCCTGTTAAGAGATTTTGGGCTCTATGAGATAATATTATAGCCATGGATATGTTGTTAAGGGCGTCCTACTATGTGCATGTACACAGTGTAGCACAGTTGTTACAACTTAGATATAAAATCATGTTTAAGACTGTACTACATTAAATCATACTACAATCTTAGTTAAGCAAAGATACATAGTGATTTTTTTGTTAAAAAAACATTAAATTTAAATTTTCATACAGTGATTTGTAAAAGAATAAAGAGAATGTGTTTTTAAGTATGACTTTAAATTTTTTTGCCATTCTTGATGGGAAATTTCCTAGTATTTGTAATCAACTATAATTCATCTTCAGAATTAACAAATTTAAACCTACACGCCCTTTTTTTTTGCTATCCAACTGGATCAGAATACGTGAAAGTGGGTGGTTCTTATGAACACAATAACCAACCTTAAGGTTCCTTATATACAGGGTAAATTCTTGGCCACATTAGCAGTTTTCAAATTCTTAAGATAGCTTATATGCTATGAAGTTAGTTAATTCGACAACCTAACTTTCATTTACTCTCTGATATACTTCTTGTTCATGAAGTTGAACAATCACCAAAGCAAAGATAACAATAGGTGCATACTGCTCCAAACAAAGTACACCAGTGTGTGAAGGGCACGGCACTGTGTAACGAATAGAGAACAACTATTTTAAGCATTTTTATATCAGTAGCTTCAAGTACAGTAAAGAGTAAATCATTATCAATTGTTTTAGAGTACTTAACAAATGCATAAGCTATAATGAATCCATGTGAAATCAGTAAAATTTTTACAATACCAATAGTGTTGTTCTTCTAAAGATTAAATGTTCCAATCTCAAGGAACCGTCCTCGATGGGCAAGACAGCGTACAGAGGCCAGCAGCATTTCCTCAGTGAGGGAGTTGAAAACAAGGTCCACACCTCTACCATTTGTCTCTGACATGATGAGATGCTCAAAAGAGGTTTCTCGAGAGCTGCCAATATTGCGGTCCGTCAACTGGGAAAGAAGATTATATGCACACATGTTTGACAATTTGTATGCATTAAAAGCAAGAGAACTACCTTCAAATTACAAAACATTCTCAAAACGGAGCATAAGATGACTTTACACATCCATTGTGAAAACACTCTAGGAATCTTACCTTCAAGGCCAAGTCCTTTCAATACCTGTTATGGTTGCATGTCTTAAAAGCATATTATTTTACTTTTCATTTTCTGTCACTGTAGTCTAACCAGTGTTATAAATAGGGAAACCTGGAGGAAGAAAAATTTCCATTTCTGAATTTACATTCTGGACAGTAACGAATATTATGTATTCTATAAGGAACATACATCCATTTATAACTTGCAGGTCTAGAGAAAAAGTTCTGCACTTTCTTTAACAGTGATGTAACAGATTCTCCTTGCTGAACAGTCTCAACATCATACCAATGCAAATCCCTATAACATATGTGGTAAGTTAAAAACATTCCAGAATATTTCAAACAGTGTACTGTGCCTGGGTCAAAGGCACGGATCCTGTACTATCTCAATGCATGAATGAGAATATTAATTATGGTAAAAACAGAATTTATGATTCTAGCCACAGAACCAGTACTCAGTTCCTTGGTCCTAGACATTCTTGATCATCTCTCATATGTACAAAGAAAAACAGTATTTTGCCCAACACAGAGAAAACCAAAATGTCCCACAATCTTCTCATGTTGAGGCCCAAATTTCCCCCCATACTAAACACCAAAAATTCAGATTAGATATTTGGAACTTATGACAGCTGCTGCCACGTCATGCATCACTGAGAACCCCCAGAGTCCATCCAGGCCAAAAACAAAAATTTACAACCAAGAAACCAGACAAAAATTATGAATGTTCCTGGTGGAGGTATGGGAACATAATCTAACAGGACAAGCTGACAGCTGCCCCACAATCAGAAAGAATAAAATAAAGAATATAAATAGGAAAATAGCACACACGTTCAGTCCTCCAGCAGATGGCTGAGACAGTAACGCTGTCATGTGAGAAATTCCATAACAGAGCACATACTTCATTATTTGAAAGGGAACTCATTTGTTGCATTGTGACTAGAAATGTTTTGGCACTGACAGGCTTTCGTAGAAGGTGATTATGTGTATGCCCAACTGTTTGGTCATGATGTTGCCACAAGCAGGCAATGCAGAAAGCTGAGCGGGGATGGGGAGCAGTATTTGAGTTCTGTGACAGTATGTTTCACATCGAAACTTCGATTTTTAATGAAATTCACACATAACACTCAGAATCTGTAAAATAATTCAATTTATCATGGCGGAAAATCTCCCCTATGTGTGCATGAGATAGGAAATAGGCTGTTGAAATACCTGTGGAAACTGTTTCTTCATGAATGCCCGTTTCTCCTGCGTGCCAACAGTAGTGAACACTGTACAACCTGCGTGCAGACAGATGTTGATGGCTGCCTGGCCTACACCCCCGCTCTCTAAGTGGACCAGCACAGACTCACCCTTTCTCATGTGACCGATCATCTCAAGTGCATAGTAAGCCTGTTCACAATAAAGCAAAGCAATAAGTTTTTCTTTTTATGTTAAATTCTCTTTAGGTATAAAGGTGGCTCTGTTCTGGGTTGTTGCACTGTGTAGTTTGGTAGAGGTCTGCTGGTGTTTCGGAGGTGCATGTTTCCTGATGGTGGTGGCACCAGCCACCTCTGAAAGATCACAACTTTTATGAGCCTATACAGTAAAAGAACTCAGAAGATGAAGATTGCTGTCTTTTGGGTTGTTGCTCCCTGTAGTCTGATAGATTTCCACCAACATTTCAGAGGTCATACTGCCTGTCATCAGGGCAATAAATGTTAATCGCCCTTTTGACGGAGACAGTATGACTTCTGAACCGTTGGCGGAAATCTACCAGAGTACATAGCGTAACAACCCTGAAGATAGCCACCTCCATACTCACTGCCATTTATACCTGAAATCTCATTTTCTTTAGGGGACTGGCCCTTGCCCAAGTACCATGTCATAAAGATAAATACAAGGTGTGAATGTTAAGATTCACAGTTTCTTGATCTCAAGATCACTAGTAGACCTGGGGGCATGATGAATCTCTTTTAAACTTACATGGGCTGGAAAACTTTACAAAAAAAAAACATCTGTTTTTTCAAACTTGTTAAATAGTTATACATACATCATACAGCTTTAATATGTTCCATTGATCCATAAGTTAGTGAGATGACAGTAGACATAATAAACCATGGATATTAAAAAAACACAATTCACAATTTATACATTGTTAAATAATTATCAATTATTTGCACTGACTGGAAATTCTTTTTAGATAACAAAATACATAATAATTCTGTTAATAACAATTGGAAAGTGTGTGTTGATTCAGACATTAAACTGAATTTTGAGTGGATTCCATCTGACTTCACCATATCCAGTTATACATATTAATATATGAAAGTATTCAATATTATGTATTCGAAACCAAAGAACTTCAATTTATGTCAATAACTTGATCTATTATTTAGTTTAGATTTATTTCGGTGCAAATAAACCCTTGGTATTTTATTTTGTCGTCTGTTACAAGAAAGACATTCAAAAGTAAGCATGTTGCTTTGACAACAAAATAGTAATGCAGAAGCTAGTAGAAGCAATTTCCACCAAAAATACAGCAGTTACATATGGCACGGGAGAAACAAATTTCTGCGAATAAAGAAATGAAACAATAACTGTTCCACCTATCATTATTCAAACAACTTTTTTAATTTGTTATAAATGAAACCACAGAAAGATAATGTGGATAGTTTTCTTTTGTCTAGATCTCGAATATATTATTTAAGCTACCTGAACATATTCACGCTGTAAGACACGAGGCCACGTGTTAGGAATAAGGTAACAAAGATGGAATTGACAAAATATGTAGTATATGCAGGAACTAATAAAAAATACATACAGACGTTTAGTTGGAAATAATAGTCACAACAGATATGCAGGCACAGAACTGACTATAACATTACAACAGAAATCAGAGACATAAATTTCAAATGGAGAGCCCAGAGGTGTCCTGTAACTCGTTGCCCATTCTGGTCATGTCCAGAGAACTCTAGCCCTTCAACACAAAAATTCTTTAGTAACAAATTCCAAGTTTTCCTGAAATACAAAAAAATTTGATGTAATATATAAAACAAACTATTACATTATGTGACATGGAGACATATATACGTGTGTGTGTGTGTGTGTGTGTGTGTCCCTCAGAATTTCATGTTGATTGTGCAATTTCTCACAAGGGCACAGGACGTTCTTTAATAGTGAATGGAGAAACCAGCATATAGACACAGAGGACAGCGTAGATTTTGAAAGCTGACAAGAGAATTGATGAGCAGTAGACTATTATTTAACTACATAATAATTACTATTGGTTGGTTGGTGATCATTTCCTGTTAAGAGATTTTGGGCTCTATGAGATAATATTATAGCCATGGATATGTTGTTAAGGTCGTCCTACTATGTGCATGTACACAGTGAGGCACAGTTGTTACAACTTAGATATAAAATCATGTTTAAGACTGTACTACATTAAATCATACTACAATCTTAGTTACGCAAAGATACATAGTGATTTTTTTTTGTTAAAAAACATTAAATTTAAATTTTCATACATTGATTTGTAAAAGAATAAAGAAAATGTGTTTTTAAGTATGACTTTAGATTTTTTCGCCATTCTTGATGGGAAATTTCCTAGTATTTGTAATCAACTATAATTCATCTTCAGAATTAACAAATTTAAACCTACATGCCCTTTTTTTTTTTTTTTTTTTTTTTGCTATCCAACTGGATCAGAATACGTGAAAGTGGGTGGTTCTTATGAACACAATAACCAACCTTAAGGTTCCTTATATACAGGGTAAATTCTTGGCCACATTAGCAGTTTTCAAATTCTTAAGATAGCTTATACGCTATGAAGTTAGTTAATTCGACAACCTAACTTTCATTTACTCTCTGATATACTTCTTGTTCATGAAGTTGAACAATCAAGCAAGCTCACTTGGCATTAAATTTTAAGTACATTTATTCTGGTCCCTCATCACTATAATGGAACTTTAAAGTAATCACATTACTGTGTACAAGAGTTGATCAGCACCTGTCAGGGTCCAGATTTCCCTCCAGCCACCTGAAGCTGGAGAAATCTCCTCGGGTCATTATGCTGACATAGGCATGTGGCACAGTAACAGTGGCACAGCTGTCTAGTGGCAGGTGTCGGTATGACCCCCACTTTCCATCACTGTATACATTCATAACAAGATCTTTAATGGGCGTGCTGATGTATCCAGAATAAAATAACACCTGAAAATATATACAAAATGTTTCAGAGATCTCATACTGAAATATACCTTCTGCTTGTTCACTTATATATTTAAGTTTCCTTGGCTTACGAGTTCACAATACCTCAGATTGGAAGAAACACATTGAGTATATTATTATTCCCAAATTAAGCTCTGCGTGCCTTGCCATGAGAACAGTCATACCACCCATGACAATAGATACTTTAAAGCTAGTTTACTTTGCTTATTTCCACTCTGTGGTGTCTTATGGATTAATCTTTTGGGGGAATTCAACAGACAGTAATAAAGTTTTTTACATGCAAAAGAAAATAATTAGAATAATGGCCGGTGTCAAAAGCAGGATATCCTGTAGAAAATTATTTCGTAAATTTAATATACTTCCACTTGCAAGTGAATTCATACTCTGCTTGCTATAATTTGTGGTGGAAAAATTGGATAATCTTAAAAGAAATACAGATGTACATAATTTAAATACAAGACGTAAACATGACCTATGTGTGCCAAATGCTAACTTTACTAAATATCAGAAAGGGGTGTACTATACAGGTATCAAGTTGTTTAATAATCTTCCACCAACAATTAAAAATCTAAATTATGATATAAAGGTATTCAAGCCTGCATTGAAAGGTTACCTCTTCACTCACTCTTACTATTCTGTAGACGCTTTCATCTCTGCTGAAAATCCGTAAGCTTTATGTATATCTATAATCTATATGTAAAGTCACTTTTGTATTTCTATTTAAAATTCTCAGTATATGTACATTGATATGTGAAACACGTACTTGTTATTGTGTCGAAAATACAGAAGTTTATGTATATTGAATGAAGTCCTGAGGTTTATGTATATTGCAGAAAATGACTTGTTCTCCATCCTTTGATTGAGTCCTAAGAAGGATCTATGGAATGTAAATAAACTCTACGCTCTAACATACCTGAATACTGCACTTTCCTATCCAAGTCACAAACACTCCAGGTGCCTCATTCTGTCTGGTTCTTCACATCTCCAACTCCAAATAAGCTGCTTCCCCATCACGCACACAACTGATCTTCTGAAACACTGACATTCAGATAACTTTGTCTGCCATCTCTTGGTAATATTACTCCACACACTACAGATACAGTTCACGAGAAAGTTGCCACTAAGCACATCCCCTGATCTCAAACTCCTCTTTCAGACAGACAAGGCACTCACACTGAATCTATAACCGTACACCTCCTCCGAAAGCAAGGAGATCACACGAGGGCCTGAGGTCTTCCTTGTGGCATTGTGAGGCATGCTACTAACTCGTGATACTTGGTCACTAGGAATCTAAAGTGTGCGACCGTGGTGTGGTGGCCACATAACCAACATTACAACCTGTAACCCTAGCTGATTACTTCTACCTTGTCCACTGCGATAGGCTCTTACACAAACTTAAATAAACAGCTACTGAATTTCCACAAGCAAGTCACTAAAACTGAGGCTGCCAACACGTGTCTGTGGATCATCCCAACCGCATCGCCTGATGAATTGTGTCCATCATGCACAATGATCATGTCAGCTCCCGGTGCAAAGTCTTGCTACCTCTGTAGTAATGATGGACTCGTAAATGCGTAACGTCTATAGTATCCCATATGCTTGCAGGCACGCCTACCTGAAACAAAACCATGTACCGAAATAAACATCCGCATTGAGAGACCAGTATTAATTCTTACTACGAAGGCACTCTACACCACATTAATGATCAACTGGCCAACTAAACCGACCTTCCATGCAACCAAAATATTTCTCACTTTACGTCCTTCACACAAAGATGACACACATCAATTCTAATAAAATCAAATTAACTTCCACGCCATGGCAATATATATATATATATATATATATATATAAATATATGACAGTGAATCTGCACTAGACTCGTAATGCAGCCCACGATCACGCCGACCTCAGAATTCGCCATTCTCCTCATACGCAGGGACGGCAACGTCGAAAAAAACAGCGAACACATCCCGCCACCGCTGAACTAGCGATATTCGATGATCGTTATATGCCCACCCTGACGAACTCCTCTGCCATCTAACGACAAAAGGGCTGAAGTAGATGTCCTACCTAGCACACTCCACTGCACTGCCGAACGAAATGCTGCCTGAAATACCACTCCACAAATTGTAAAATCATAAGCAGAAACGGGGTTGCTGGAAAGTACTTCCGTAACCGCCATTAGTTACATCTTAGCCCTTAAAAATGACAGGAACTACAAACAAATGAAGGCGAAACACGCCTACCGTCACCTATAAGAAACCAACTACCAAACATAATCATAACCTAAAATCATTTATGAAACCAACCACACGGAACAACACCTAGGATCGTAAAATACAGCTCAATCAACTTAGCACGAAGCACTATGAAACAAATAACACACATTTCGTAACTAGATCGCCTACATTCTGGCACACATTGCCTCTCGGTCACCCGAATTGTTACTGAACCCAGCGACGTTTCACACCCTGCTTAGATCAAAACCAGACACAAATCTTTAATACCTACACGACTATCTATAACACAAGACACCGAGTGAAAGCGTCCACTGCTAACCGTAGTCTCGGACACGAACTTCCACTCGTCAGACTTCATGTTGGCATGTAGACACTCAACACCTCACGCGGATTCAGCAGCGACATCTTCCCTGTTTATTCAATTCTTGGAAATTTGCAGAAACTAATAAGATGAAACGCGGGCTGCGTCAATTAATCAGGCCAACCAACATCACATATAGAAAACCAACTACCAAACATTTCCATAACCTAAAAATCTTCCATCATTTATGAAAACAGGTAGGATTTCGTAAAATACTGCACAATGAACTTAGCGCGAAGCATTCTTAAACGATTATTCTATATGTCGCCACGGGATTGTACTGCACGACTCTCTTTAGCACACCGACTGACTAAGCCCACTGGTAACCGTACTTACGAACACGAACTTCCCTTCGTCAGACTTCATTATGGCACTTGCAGCACTCAACACCTAATACGGATATTCCCTGCTCGATAATTTCTCACAACTAAATTTGCAGGAGGGCGTAGACCTTCTGCTTGTTCACTTATATATTTAAATTATATCCTTTTATTGAGACATGAATAATGCAGTCATTCGAACTGATGAATCTAATATGAATTATTCTAAGGCTCCTTATTATCATCATAATGTTACTCAATAAGTTTAATAAACATTAATGTTCATTGTCTTCACACAAAAGGCACATGTATTTAATTCAACCTTTTGAAACTCCATGAAACAGAGTCTTTCTTCCAAGCTGATGGTCACTCAGCTAGTAAAGTAAGTCCCGCCTTTCAAGGAAACCAAAGGTTTGTTGCCAACTGGTCCTTATTGTGAGCCACAAGAATACAGTTCACAGCTTCCTATCCTATTCCAATAAGATGAACTTTAATATTATCATTTCAACTAAGCTTCCATCTCCCATGTGGTCTGACTGATTAAATTTTTTTATCTGGATAAGTTTAAATGAATAACAATGAAGTGCCTGTTTCCATTTGTGATCCTTACAATTACTGATTCAGGATGCTAATCTACAGGTCATCCTCTCAACCACAATGCTGTAAAAGCTGGACCACATAGTATGTAACCACTAAACTCACTTCCAAACAAACATTTATTTTGACCTATCTAAAGAATTAAACAAAATTAAACTAACCAATTATAACTTTAAATTCATTACATAATTTCAGTGCCAATTCACAAAGTCTCTTGTTTTAATTTCATGCCAGAAAATCAGCTATCACTCCCAGAAAAGCAAGTAAGCTCTTATGCAACTGGGGAACGACAAAAATCAGCACATATTAAAAATTCTCTCTTTTTGATTCAGACAAAACTAAGTTACATTCATCTACAGAAAAGTTATGAATGGAAAATCCACACTTTAGGTTCTACAGCAAGAACAGAGTCATAGCTCTATACCCTTAACATGACAAACAATCAAACATGCAATATTTGAAAATGAATAAGAAAAGAGTGAACCAACTCAAATCAGCTAATCTTCAAGACAAAAATGTACATTATAACATTTTATCTAAACATGAACAATTATGCAAATTTAAGACAGGTTTTATTTCAACAAAAATTCTGATTGTGGACTTTATTGTAATAGTGAAACTGGCATATGTTCCAAGAATTTATAAATAAGTAAGAACAATAAATTAAATAAATCACCATCTCAGATGGAAATTTTATTTTAAAACATAAAATAATATTTATAAGTCAAAGAGATTAAATATTACACAAATGTTCAAATCTTAGAAATCAGGTGAAAACTTGTTAACATGTGGTACTTTCTTCACTGGCAGTAAAAAGGTTCAAGTAGGAGTCTCTAACCTTACAAAGTTGGTCTCTGGCTCCTTGCGGATACAGTTCATGAGACCCAAAATGCCATTGAGTGGTGTATCCTGAGCTACAAGGATAATGCGATGCTTAGTGTTGCTTTGGATGACAGTCTGCATTTGTGGCAGCCAATCATAGTTCTGGGCTGCAATGTAGATCACAACTGGATTTTCCACCATCAATCCCTGAAACAGATTCCACATACACTTTCTACCAAATATTATAACAAAAAAATCATTTCGTTTACCCAAAGTTTCTTGATGAGCTGATGATCATACTGCCACCTCTGGCTTAACTGGGATTACTTTTTATTAATCATTTTGCTCTTGTCAACCCGAGGTGGTAGATTTCCTCTTATATTATGAAATGGAATTACATAACTTGTAAAATTTACTGTAAAGACATTATCCTTATTTATACAAACTGAAAATCTCAGAATGCCTTTTCAGTAATTTCACTCACATCCATACTTATGTCTTTTATTGGAGTTTTACTTTTAATCAGTTATTATATTTTACACTATGCTGTACTGACTAAGAAGCTATATCACAAATGGATGATGTTACTTTTAGCAAACATGGAAACAATAATCTAAAGAAAGAAATATTTCATTATTAACATTATTAAAGCACATCTGTACTGTCAAGAAAGTATTATTATGGTGAGCACATGCTTGAGAATGAGATGAGTGGGGCATGTAGCATGCATGAGATAGATGATAAACATTCAAATCTTAGGCATGAAAACCTGAAGGTAGGAGGCCACTCTGAAGATTGATACATAGATGGAAGGATAATATTAAAAGAGATAAAAACAGAGTGGATGGATGGGGATTGGATTCATGCGGCTCAGTAAAAGGAAATGTCATAGGCTTTTGTGATCAACATTATAAACGTTCTGCCTTACCTTCCTGAGCAAAAGTAACTTTTCATCCTTTAGGGTTTTCTCAAACACAATTTCAAGCCTAAAGCCATAGATGAACAGACTGTTTGTTTCAGGTTTCTCACGAGTCAGGATGCACGCCCCATCAGCCAGAGCACTTAAAGCAGTCTGCAGAAATTCTCTATACAGCAGGATGTTTGAAGCAATAACCAGGGTACAGTTGCGCTCATTTTCTAATTTGTGTTCCTCAACCATTATCCCTGTCTCGTTTAAGTTTCTGTGTGACAGGTTACAACCATTCGACAGGACTGTTATATTTGCCTGCAATATACAACAACCAAAAAACATGTTCAATTATTGTCGTTCTCTTTGCCTTTTTGTGTTTTTTTAAACATAAGCTTAAACAATATTAGTAAAACATTTCAACAAGAGCCTAGAAGCATCTTAATGCTATTCACAAATCTTTAACCTTCATTAGCCATGCATTATGGCTCAAGTGTGGAACAGTTTGCCAAGGGCCACAGTAACATACTACAAAAACTATTAACCAGCAGACAGCCCCATAGTACACAGGCTTAAATCCCATATTCTCACACAATAAAAGTTAATTTGGTTACATGCACATTTTGCTTTCAGTTATAAAAATTTGGTGCTTTTGGCAGTGAACATGAATATCTTCTGCTTACTCTTTTCCAAATTGGTTACTCTAACACTCAAGTTATTTTCTTGGCACAAATTCTGTGCCTTCCCATGACTCCATCAAGTGCAAACATTACTTCTTGAAGCTTAAGCTAATTAGACATATTAATAATGAACAACGATGGAAACACAGACTATGAACTAGTAGAGATTATAAGTAGGAGAGCTGGTGTAAAACCATAACAAACTCGGTTTGGTTTCAATATTAAGAAACCCAGAAGAAGAAAACACAGAGGTATGCAGAATTATATATAGCTCAGAAGATAAATCTCATAATCTCATGAAGTGGCCCAGAAACTAGGTCATATGGAGAGTCAGACAGCCAAATGATAACAGAAACTAGCTGACACCATCAAACTGCAGAACAGTCCTCTTGATGACACAAAAGCACAGTCAAGAAGGCATGAGCCAGGAGGGAAAACTTGCTGATGGATAGATCAGGCCAAAAGGGAAGGAGCCATAAGCTATGGAATGCCACATACTAATGTTCCAACCAGCCAGGATATGGACTGGTCTGGTAACCACCATAGGAATCCTTGGATCTGTAAGTAAATGAGCCAGCCATGTTATTGGGAAATCAAGAGCTGTTAGGTACAGGAACATCTAAGGAGTGAACAGACTTTAAGATGGACGGAGAATGCATCATTAATGATATATATCATATATAGTGAACTGGATGTATTCTTTGATCTACCTAACTAACCTTACCTGTACATACAAAGAGACTGTGGAAAGGGTTAGATACCAGGAGTAAAAACATTCAGAAAGGGGTTCTGCTCCCAATGGAAAACAGGGATAGTGGCAGTATACCACCAAGACAGAGCATAGCAGCAGGCAGTAGGGTTCAAATCCTGCTTGCCCACCTCACGCCTCAAAGTGGTGCCAGTGTTAAGATAGAGGATTAGTCATGTATTCTAATAGGCCATGGTACTGCACAGGGTGGTCAGTGGTAGTACAGAGGCCACCCAAGTGAACCTATATTGCTATATCTAAGAAGAAGAATTGTTGTGTTTCACAGACAGATGTGGAAATTCTGGTACGAGAACGATACTGCAGCTGTGAGGATGATGTGGTAGGAGTTCAGCATGCAAAGTTACTAGTAAAGAAGACAAGAGAGATAATTACAGAAATGGTACAGACAACATAAAAATGTCAGGAGGTGAGACAATAGAAAGGAAAAGCTGAAATCCCACTTTGTTTCCTCCTATCAAGACATGGACCAATCAACCTCAAGTGAAATAAAAATAATAAATAATGCTGACTATAAATTAAGTAACTCTGTGTCACACATTGTTACACTTGCTTTTATAAGTGGCATGTCCGCAATGATGAGATTCACAGCTGGTGACAGAAGTGTGGTGCCTTGACTGTGCAGCTCCACCACCTTCACATGGGTGACACTCGTGTTCTCCAGAGCTATGTGTGTGCAAACCCTCAGTGCAGTGTGCAGGTTCTACATTAGGTGTGAACACGTATTTCTCGAGCACAGGCTTGGTCGGGCACTTGTATTGAGTTATGGCATTAGTTTGGAGTCCTCGTACTTCCACGCCTGCTGACTGGATGATATCCAACTCCTTATACACATGTACTGACAGCACTGTCACAAGAAACAGTAAAAATATTTACTTAAACTCTCTAGTACAAGTGAATTGGTATGTAATAGGCACAGAAATTAATGAAGAGAAGGGAGTGTGGATGATACAAACAATTTTAGAGGAACTGCATTGCTTTCAATTACAGGGAAAATGTATTCTAGTATTTTGGGTAAATGAATAAAAATATGGCTGGAGATATATTATCAAAGTTACAGAATGGCTTTAGAAAAGTAGCCAGACCAATAGATAACACTCAACAGTTGTAGATTATTCATATAACCCACCTTTGTAGTTTGAAAATGTACTTTCACCGATTTTAATTTGTCTGAAAGCATATCTGATTGTAATTAAACATTGTAAATATGTGCTAATGGTTTTTTGATATGATTATACATCAATCAACTACATAGTCTGGTACACCATCAACACCTTCTGAACATTTGCCCTTACGCTTTTTGTTACCTTTTTCAACTTTAAACTCAGTTACTTGGAATACAACCATGGTTTTATTACAACTGTGGTAACATGCAACTTGAGAATTTAACAAAATTTTGGTTCAAAAATTTATGGCTATTTCTGTGAAGTAGGAATTGAATATAATGAATTCTTCTTGGGCTACCAGCCATGTCAGGTGGTTAAATGGAGAAAAAACTAGCATTTTTAAAACCGTCTTCATCCTCGTCCTCAACAACCTGACACGTCTGGTAGCCCAAGAAGAATTCATTACACTTAGTCACCATGAATGCTTCAGATAATATACAAATAGAATAATTCTGCTGTCTTCTGTGGATTTCTTATGTTTCCTGTCCCACATTTCATTTTGATTTTTTGATCATCTTGTCCTATAGCGAATAAGAACTGCAATGCTCTGAGATGATGAGAATGTAAACATTTATTATAATTCTCAAGTATGTGATAATAAAAATAATATAAAATGGTCTGCACTATTAAAGCCTGAGTTAGATAGCACTGGCGTGAAGTATATTTGAATTCGAAAACGCAAGGAATGAGACAAGCGTAATGAAAGTCGTAAAGACAGAAACAATGATACAGAAGTGCAAAATATTTTTAACAGTGTGAATTGGAAGAGTACAATTCACTTTTACGAACTAACGAAAACTGAGTACAGACGGAATTATACTATTATATGCGACTAAACCTTAGGAAAAGCTGTACACGCTTACATTAATGTATATGGAGATCAAAGGGTCTGAAAGGTAAAACATGAAAAAAGGAGAATGCCCTATGTGTGGCATGAAAATGTTCTGAAACCAAGTTGTAGAACGAAGTTTATATTAGGAATGAAAGAGGACGTTTTGGTAATGAGATACACACACACACAGAGAAATGCACATACCTGTCAGTTGATTGTCCACTGCCCATCAGGATGATAAGTGCTCTGATGATGAAGGCAGCAAGAACCTCTATAATGTTGGTAAATTTCTTCCAGACTACGTGGTGCTACAACCCTGAAGACAGCCACGTACAAGGCAATGTTTTTGAAAGGAACAGAAATATTGTGGAGGTGTGCATGCAGTTCTCCACTCCATGCTAAGAACTCACAAGCAATCTCGTCCCATCAGTACACACATGCACGCGTACAGATGAAGTCTCGTTCAAACTGAAACGGACCAACTCGCCAACATCATGGCTCTTGGTGTTCAGTTCACGGACATCAGCTTCGTCTATTGTGATCTTCTGGATATAGGTTGGAACGAGGAGACGTCGCGATTCTTCCTCAAGTATTTTCATCTGCAGTTGTCCAGGAATGCTACCCAGTCGTCTTTCCACGAAATCTTTCCCGTTTGACCTAAGGGAGAACAAGAAATCATCTACATTAGACAGTACCGTATATTAGGGAGACTTCTACTCATCTCATACCACGAGGCCCACTGGAGTTTGGATAAGGGCATATTCTAATTTGCAGTCTATAAGAGTTTCATGATGTAAAGCCATTAAATTCTCTGTAAATGTGGCAAAGTTCAAACCAGTATGGAGAATTGAGAGCTGATTAAATGTTTGCTCTAGTTCAATTTAGAACTTCAAATGGTCAAAGACTCATTTTTCCTGTCATTAACTCATCACCTTCAACTGACTTAGAAATTTTACAATTCTTCCTTGTTGTTAAAGAAACTCCTTTAGCATGTCTGTGATTGGCAGCTTATAAGTCATTACTCGCAGTTAACATTACTGATTGGCCCTCGATAACGTCATACTACATTTAACGGAATTATATGTCATTTACGAGAGTCAAAAAACAAGCTACGTGTGGCAGTCATCACACGATGACAGCCGGAAGATGTTCGTTGTCCCAACACCACTCACTCCTAGCCAGTAAGCATTGTTACTCAACATTCCAAGTAATATTCCAAATTCATAAGCTTTACTTCTATACTAAATCAAAAAGTGAAATAAGACAGAAATTCAGTGTTTAATTACGTCTCAGAAATGTGGCGTCGTCTCACTGGTCAGTTTCAGTCAATACCCGGTAAAACGAGAGTTCTAACTACGTTCATGTGTCTCAGTCTTCATTATTTTAAATACTGCAAATAAATTGGAACATAGGAAAACCTCCATACAGTACTTATGGGCCATGCGCTAACCAAATTGGTTAATAATTATTAACCAATCTGAAGGTGAATTATAATTAGTGTTACCCAAAGTGAAGTCAAATTTCGGAAGCGTATTACCCACAATAATTAACTAATGTGCCACTGTTAAATTTAAAAATGGGGTCATTAAAATACCTGATGATTAAATGATCTTTAAAATATAATCTGTCCATTATTTATTAAAAAAAGTAAATTAAGAGTGCAAAACTTTCTCTCTCACTCTAAGGGAAAAATTAAGATTGAGGATATCTTCGAACAAAGAATTAAGAATATATTTGGATCTAAGAAAAATACATGATGAGCTTCATAATTTGTACACTTTATTAAATATTATTAGACTGATTAAATAAAGGATGATGAGGTAGAATAGACACGTACATACATGGTCATTAAACCTGAAGAGAATTCTGTGTGGGTTACATTAGTAATGGAGGGAGGTTTATATTAAAATGAACCTTTTTAAAATAGGGCTCAACTAATTCAGGACAGAACACGACAACAAATATTCATATTCCACAAAAGCGAGGAATTTCTTTACCAGTTTAGCAGCTATCAACTTTCAAGACCTAGAATCATGACTTGGCCATCATTACATCCTATTTGCACATTCATCTGATTTTATAAGAAAGAATTTACACATTTTTGGGTTGAACTTTGATAAATGTATACAAGATGAAGTCATGCTGAAACTAGCCTGTAGTTAAGAGGTGATATCAAAATACAAGCAAAGAAGGAAGAGAACACGTGACTTACGATAAGTGATGTGCATAAACAGATGCCTTTGTAATCCAGGGAGAGAAGAGAAAGAAGAAAAAGTATTGGTTTCATCTGACATATGAATGAGTGACAAAATATTTGAACATGCCAAAGACGAAACTTTAGTCAGCAAATTAAACATAAAATCAACTGAAAATAGGTGAGATTTGAGCTTTGCATAGTGATGAGAATTAAGAGGGACATCTTTTGGGATATATCACGATGTAATCCGGTAGACACTAAACATACATTTCAGAGGATCCGACTGATTACGTCGAAAGGGTAAGAACCACCTTCAAAGTTGAAAATTTGTTTATAGATCATCAAAAAATGAAACAAAGAAAATTTGCTCCATCCATCTTTATAGCTCTAAATGACAGAAATGTTTCAAGTCTCATAATGTCATGATAAAACTCTCTGAGTTCTAAGTACAACCCAGAAATTAAACGTCACAGCCACTGATGGAAATCTACCGAAATACTGGAGAAGTGAAAGTTGTGCATGTCAAGATATTTTTTTTCTGCTTCCAAAGAAATGTTCGTTGAGAATTTGTTCCTTAGTAACACACTGCGAACCAAACATTTTATCTGAATGTTTATTGACACATGAGATATGCAGTTCATAGGACGAGGCCACGTACTTGTCTAATTAACTGGACTACACATGTACACCAAAGACAATGAGGTTTATACCAATTTTGAAACCATTGAGCTATATCAACCCTGACTTAAAATCTGACTTCTTTCTACATGCAAAACACAAGAACTGTAAGAAAGGATATTGTTTTATGTGGGCTGAAAACATTAAATGGAATACATGAAATATAAAGAAAAAACTCATATGATTTCAGAAGCTGCATAACTAGCAAATGTGGAATGTAGATTCAGATGAAAACAACATTGAACGATGTAATAAATATCTGAGACCCATAATATTTTTTTGTAAAATTAAAACAAAATTGTACATTATATATCCATTACATAGGGTCACAACAGTTAGCTCATTTGCAAAAACAATGTCTACTAATAAACACCATCACATATTACAGCCTATAAGGTACATTAAAACTACTCCTTTAGATTGTAGCGCTACCTACCATGGTTGTCAGCCCCGAAAGAGTCCTTGGTAGTCACAGCCACGTAGTCGTAACTCTTTATATATGTCCTGTGATGAAAGTTCAAGCAACTCATCATTAATGTGTGGGATCGAGGGCTCCAGCAACACCGTTTCATAGGACATGTTTGCAGGTACTCGCACCAAACCACTTGCCGTTACCTCAAACCTCCCACTTGCTTGCTAAACCATGACCGTAAACTGAATGCTTCCTATAACAAAACAACTGAATATTAATGTTATGGGCTGTAGGTTAACCCTTTAAAGATAAAGAGAGTACCGAAGTGTACTAATTTTAAATGTCCACAAGCAGTTACCTTGATGAAATTAAGTGTCTAGTGTTTTGTTTCTTTGTTTTCCTTATTAAATATAGTCAGCACTGCAAACAAAAGCATTATTAAGATTTTAAAACACATTATTTATTAGCATAAATCCAACATTTCCAGCAGTGGCGTGCAGTGTTATTTTCAGTAAGGGAAGCAGAGCTTTCTTCTGATTGGCAAGTTGACAGTCAATTCGAGACTTGTCAAACATCACAATTTGCACTGTTGAAACAATGGGGGTTTGAGAGTTCTCATGTCGTTTCAGTGCTTTATGAATGTCGTTGGTATCACCGAATCCAGTCTTGTTCCATTTGTTTTCCATTCAGAAACAATAGGCACGACCAACAAAACAATTTTCCTATGTTACGGCAACCGGATGGCCACTCTGTTTTCAAATACTGTTCCAAATAAAATTTCTTCACACACGATTTGGTCTGTCAAAGTTCTGGCAACTTGCATGCCTGTCGTCCTCTTTCGATGATTATTTTCTTTTCAGAAAAGCCCCCACTATTAAACCCCCATTTTAAAAGGTGTTCGACTGCAGTCACATGAAGGTTCTCTACCAACATAACACTTTAGCTATGCATGTAGTCTAATCACTCCTCTGCCACTTGTACCACGAGATTGGAAATACTTCCCTTGCACGCAGATCGTTTACTTTCTGGAGTTTAACGCGCTTCAAAATACGATTGCAGGAGAGGGACATATCGTTGAAAGGATAGGAAACATAAGCACGTACCACTTAAGACACACATATAGACTACGAATGATAAACTGTGTCATTATTCTGTAGTCCTGTGGAACTAAACATCCTCAAATACAACAGGTACATTGGTGTGAATTTTCCCAGACATCAGACTAACTGATTCCCACACTAGTTCCTGTGCAAGATATAACGAGAATGATAAACAAGTTTTAACCTATCTTTGGAAGAACTGTATACATGAGCGTACGATGAACAGGTCTCATATCATGTATAATCTATGAACAAATCAATAATTTTTCAACAGAAATCAGCATCGGAGGTGAACACACAAGTTTTCTAGGTAATAACTTTTGTTTGAAAAGGTACAACATAACCTCTATTATCTACAGAGCCTAAAACTGAATTTAATATGGTTTCTGAAACTGAGCTGTCACGATTATTGCGTGACAAAATACAGATCTTATTAAGATTTATAACATTTACTTGTCGCACTTTTGATAACATATATAATTATATATAACAGAGAATAATTTATGCCTTACTGAAAAATATATTTCTCTCACTGATCAATGCTGCCAACAATATATCGTATCTGTATATCAAACAGATTAACATGAAGATAATGTAAAATTGTAGAAGTATCCGAAGCTTAACTACAATAAATCCTTCTTGGGCTACCGGCTGTGTAAGGTGGCTCAATAAGGAAAAGAACCTTTTTTAAGAATGTGCATTTTTTCAGTGGCTAACCATTAAATTCTAAATTTAAAAATTCAAACTGCTCCAGAACTATTACTTTTAAGACAACGACCCTGATTACAAGAGAACAGAAGCATGACACAATTACATTTCTCATCGCGTAAAAGTAAAAACCAAGTTTAGTTTTCTAAAAAGTCGTACCTAAAGATCAGAAAATATTCGACAATATAAGCTGATACTGGATTAATGTTTGTGAAATTACCATCCTTACGTAACTACAGTGATGAAAGCTATCAAATAAAAACAATCATCGGCAAGCACGCTACAGAGGACCAGTTTGTTACGCAGCTGCCCTGAAGATGAGAGCAGAGATGGCTCTCAAAACGTTGGCAGAGGATATGGTTCATTCACCATTCAGCCACCTGATGTGGCTCGTAGCCCTAAGAATCTTTCATTATATTTCTACACAAAATTGTAAATGAACACTGATTACTAGAATAATGTGATAAGAACATTTTACATAATAAAAAACCTGCATTTATATTAGATTCAAAAGTAAGTCAGATCAGCCAAACTCCTCTTTCTTACTGTGCAAGTACAAAAATCATTTCAAAACACGTTTATTATTTCTATTCGTTTTCTACGTTGAGTATCCCTTCTGGTCATATTTGTAATTTTGGTTCCGAGCCCTCTATTAAAACAACATGGATCAACTTCTGTTATACAGTGAATTTAAAAGACAAATAAGGAGCAAATTTAATCTAACCATGAGGTTGCAAGAGGGAATTTAAATTATCTTATCTCAAAGGTTAATAAAATTAATTACATTACAACTCACAAGGTAGCCAGTGGCAGGAAAGAGATTTATTCCATTAATGATATATCCAGATAAATATTTCGCTGATCCATCCTCTAAGCTGATAATCACAGATCGTTCGCCAGATTTGGCACTCGGCTGTAACAGAATCACAGTACGGACATGCATAAAGAGCAGCGGAAGAACATATCTCAGTAGAGTGGAAATAATGATTAGATGTGACTGGAAGTACACATATCTGGAACAACGAGCAAATAGAAGACACAGATTCCACAGCCACAACCACAACCCTTTGGATATTGCAGCATCATTTTTGCAGCTGACCATAAGATACAGAAGTTTACGTTTATTGTATGAAATGACTTGTTCTCCATCCTTTGGTTTAGTCGTAATAAGGATCTATGGAATGTAAATAAACTCTACTCTCTAACATACCTGAATACTGCACTTCCTTATCCAAGTCACAAACGCTCCAGGTGCTTCGTTCTGTCTGGTTCTTCACATCTCCAACTCCAAATAAGCTGCTTCCCCATCACGCACACAACTGATCTTCTGAAACACTGATATTCAGACAAATTGGTCTGCCGTGTCTTCGTAGATACCAGTCCACACACACTACAGCTACAGTTCACATGAAAGTTGCTACTCAGCACATCCCCTGATCTCAAACTCCTCTTTCAGACAGACAAGGCACTCACACTGAATCTATAACCGTACACCTCCTCGGAAAGCAAGGAGATCACACGAGGGCCTGAGGTCTTCCTTGTGGCATTGTGAGGCATGCTACGAACACCCCATATTTGGTCACTAGGAATCAAAAGTGTGCAACTGTGTTGCGGTGGCCACATAACCAACATTACAACCTGTAACCCTAGCTGCTTACTTCTAGCTTCTTCACTGTGATAAGCTCTTACACAAATTTAAATCAACAGCTACTGAATTTCCACATGCAAGTCACAAAAACAGAGGCTGCCAACACGTGTCTGTGGATCATCCCAACCGCATCGCCTGATGAATTGTGTCCATCATGCACAATGATCATGTCAGCTCCCGGTGCAAAGTCTTGCTACCTCTGTAGTAATGATGGACTCGTAAATGCGTAACGTCTATAGTATCCCATATGCTTGCATTCACGCCTGCCTGAAACAAAACCATGTACAGAAATAAACATCAGCATTGAGAGACCAGTATTAATTCTTACTACGAAGGCACTCTACACCACATTAATAACCTACTGGCAACTAATCCGGCCTTTCGTGCAACCAAAATATTTCCTACTTTACGTACTTCACACAGGAGAAAGATGACAAACATCAGTTCAAATAAAATTACAAGCCCTGGCAATATAAGAGTAAAGCTGCACTCGACCGGGCATGCATCCTACCATCACGCCGTCCGAAGTAAACAATACCAGCAGAGGAACTGCGCCATCTTCTCGCACGCAGGGACGCCAACGTCTGAAAAACAGCTAAAGAAATGAGGTTCTGACGGCGGGAAGTACGAAGATGACGGTCTTCGGGGGATTTATAGCTGTGTTGGTAAATTTCTAGCAGACTACAAGGCGCTGCAACTCAGAACAAAGCCATCTCCAATTCGCTTCAGAAGTTGTCACTGCCAATTATTTGGAAGTAAATATTTAAATTCTACTATTAAGAAGGCATGTTTATGTTGCATTATAAATAGCTATTTTTAACCCTTTAAAGCCTAATGGTAAGTATAAATACCCTAAGCTTCAACAATTAATTTCCCTGCATGTCTCGGCACCGAAGATAAATGCATTCTACTCTCGCATTTCCCTCGTCCTCAACCATCCACACAGGGTCGCCAGTCTATTTTCATTTGCTATTTTGGGCAAACTGTATCAAACAAACACACAATAAAGACACAAAATTTATCTAATTATCCGTCGGCAGGTTTCATTTCGACATGGGTTCGTATTCTTTGATTAGTTAAGCAATGAAGGCCACCACTAAAAGTATTATAGTTCTAAACACTTAAGCACTGGAGGTGGAGACAGATGAGATATTACTTTCTTCTGGCTATTACGTGAGTATATACAATTTCATATAATAATTCACGGCACTCATTGGAACCACGGTTCCGGAGAATTTGACTTAAATACGTCTATACGGAAAGGAAGTTTATATATTGACTTTATTCTAAATATTTCCTTTATAGATCCTTTACAATTGAGATAAGTTTGATTAAGACATTGATTATTTAACTTGAATTAGTTACGTTTAAGATGCATCTGTGGTAGATGAATGGCGGTTGCTTCTAACCTTTCGTCCCCCCTTCCTCAACGGCGGTCTTGGCTTCGTTTCCATAGAAACGGGAAGATGCTGTCATCACTCTGGTTACATTCTGAGACACACGACAGGTGCAGGGATGCCATAAAAAGATACATAGATTTTTAACTCCAATACTTCATGAATTTCAAGGAATTTTTGATGGAGATAGAAATTTTGTATACAGACGTAAACATGTCCACGAATTTCGTGGCATCAGGGTGAAAATTAACATAGGTTGTATCTGTTGACCTAATGATGGAAATTTTGCTTAGACAGTTATAATTAAATGTAATGATTATTAATATTATACGCCACTATCACCGTAATTATAAAATGAAAGGAAGGGATGGTATGAGGACTATAATCACATCAATGATCCTGATGGAGAAAGATGACACCTGAAATGTCGCCGTAAAAGTTTTAGGTCGTACATTCTACTTGATGTTAGGATAATGAACGACGCCATTTCACTTAAAGCCAAGCTAATAATTCCCTAGAAGAGTTTTCAACTACACGCTTCTAGAAAAGCGAAATCTAGAAAGACCAAAGACAGCTCGTGTAAACAAGAAACAGATCTAATGGACCTAAACACATTAGAAAGAAAGTTGGTGTCACAAATTCTTCCCAGGTCGAGAATTCAGGTTCTCACGGCAGCGAGTACGAAGAAGACTGTCTTCTGAGAAGTTTCGGGGGTCATACTGCCTCCATCTTCAGGGCACACACAACGCAACATCGCAGAAGACAGAAATCTTCATTCTCGCCGCTGAGAAAACTTCAAATTTCGCCCTGAAGATGGAGGCAGTATGACCACCGAAACGTTAGTAGAGATCTACCTGACTACAGAGCTCAACATCCCAAAAGACAGAAATATTCATACTCACCGCTTTGAAAACTTCAAATATCGCCCTGAAGATGGAGGCAGTATGACCACCGAAACGTTAGTAGAGATCTACCTGACTACAGAGCTCAACATCCCACAAGACAGAAATATTCATACTCACCGCTTTGAAAACTTCAAATATCGCCCTGAAGATGGAGGCAGTATGACCACCGAAACGTTAGTAGAGATCTACCTGACTACAGAGCTCAACATCCCAGAAGACAGAAATATTCATACTCACCGCTGAGAAAACTTCATATTTCGCCCTGAAGATGGAGGCAGTATGACCACCGAAACGTTAGTAGAGATCTACCTGACTACAGAGCTCAACATCCCAGAAGACAGGAATCTTCATACTCACCGCTGTGAAAACTTCAAATATCGCCCTGAAGACGGAGGCAGTAAGACCCCCGAAACGTTAGTAAAGATCTACCTGACTACACAGCTCAACATCCCAGAATGTAGGAACCTTCTTACTCGCAAATGAAAGAAACTCAAAACTCGTCCTGATGATGGAGGCAGTATGACCTCCGAACTTTACTTTTATACCCTTTAAATGGAATGGTAAGTATACGTACCACCTACTCCAACAATCAGTAACACTTTGTGTGGTTCTCGCCGTAATCAGCGGTCAATTCCTTAAACAGCGTTAACCAGTTGATCTCTGTAATGGTGAAGAGTTGTGTTTTCTTCGCGGTACGGACTGGATTCTTAAATATCATTCAAGGATTCATTCGCTAACAGCATTCTGACATTCCTTTCAATCCATGAACGTACTTCAAATTCGCTACTTTTATAGAATTCAAGTATTCAAGACTATCATCATTTCCCTTCAACTGTTTACTGAGCCTGAGTTCAGTGTTTTTCATGGAACAGGGCGCCATACCCTAAGCCAGATCAGTCCACTCCACACCATGTACGTTTAACGATGTCAGAATTGCGTGGAGTTCTACTCTCACGCCTTTATGGAGTGCGCTTTAGGCTGAGAGCTAAGTTTTTAATATTATCATTAATCAGTGCGTGGCTTGCGTTACGCAGTGGTGTTAAGACATCGCGAAGAATGACGTATTCTCCTTCAGAACCCTCGAGCGTCTGCTCTGGCTAAAATTTGTTTCCTTCTCTCTGGGCTTGAGGAGATATGAAACTATGACAACTGAGAAATGTAAAGGGGAGAATAAAATTAAAATTAACCCTGAAGAAGTAGGATGTAAGCATGTGGCCCCATGGAGAGATCTCATGAACCTCTAAATTCCATAAAAGACTGGGAATTTCTTGACCTGGTCTCAAGGACTCCACTTGTCTCATTCAAAGAACATATGAACCCTGACATCTTACAGGAACATAAATTAGATTTATTGAAATCCATGGAATAATGTAGTTTACAGTATAGCTCCTACTACAGTGTACAAATGAAAGGGACATCAAAGTAATAGATACAAAATAAATGTTCCCCAGTGAATTTCAAACCTCTCTGGCAAATAGAAGTCTCTTCGGGAAATCAAAGATCAATACCTCAAATCACTGTTTTGATTAAAGGTACAGTAAATATAGCCTCCAGCTCATTTTATGATTTGAAACATTTTATATATTTTATATCCTCACTTAAATAATAACAGAGTTGGGATCAAAAGTAATTCATTAAGAACAATAATAAAGACGAATTTGCCAGACTTTAAATAGCAAAGCGTGATAACTCGCCTAGTCAAAAGCAGCAACATTTAAATAAATATTATAAAACCCACGTGATAACTGGCAGCAAAGGTCTTTAAGAATTGTTTTCCAATCCATATGAAATGGTTCTTTAACCATGCTCAAATTCGCACGAGTTACTTATCAGCAGTGGGTAAAACAATTTCGAGATGATGGAACCACCACCCTAGCAAAGAAAACAAATTCTGCGAACACAACAACTCTCTGAAAGCGACAACAGATGAGCAGAAACGTCAGATACTCGGCCGCCATCTTTCGCGTCGGTCTACTTGATCGTTGATTACATGTAGCAAAAAAAATTGTAGGCAGTCACTGCAATATGTCGTTGCCATGGCCGTGTCCAGTTAGGTTATGTATGGCCAGGTCATTATAATTATCTTTATTTCTCTTTATTATTCGTATGTTCACTCAATTTTTTTGGATTAGCTGCTTTGTGATTCATATTTTCATTCTGTCTGTGTGTGTTGTAATTTCAAAGTCTTAAGATAGTATAATTGCGTCATATTGTGAATCAAATATTAAATTAATTATTCGGTTTTGTCCGTCTAATCATTTTACAAATAAGATAATTAAATTATCATTTTATGTCCCACATCAAATAATCGATTTACATTTGGAACATTTTTACAACGTGTTTCGGTTTCATCGAACCATCTTCTGGTGTAAAATTATATCGACAAACTTAAAACTCAATTACAATTTCGATATAATTTTACACCTGAAGATGGTTCGGTGAAACTGAAACATGTTGTAAAAATGTTCCAAATGTAAATCGATTATTCGATGTGGAACATAAGATGATATTTTAATTATCTTATTTGTAAATTTTAAATATAATTGTGATTAGACGGACAAAACCGAATAATTAATTCAAAGTCTTAAATTTAGACAGCTATGTTTCAAACAGTTGTGTGGTTAGTGCACATTCCCAGTTTCACTGTAAATTTATTCAAGATCAAACATTTGATGTCTTCTTCAGTGTTTCAACTTCTTGTGCGTAATGTGTAGATCTATTTGTAGCTTATCATTTCTCTAGGTCAATACTTTGTTTTGTATTATGTGGAATTTATATAATAGTACGAATTTTACTTTATAATATATATTGTATTATTATTTTTATTATGACTTTTTCCACATCTATCGTCATCTGACTGTCTTATGGATCCATGAAATGTAAATAAATTATTATTATTATAGGAATTACTGTGCTTAATCTAAGTCCCTATAACTTGCATGTCACTTTGATGATGTTCACATGGCTTAAGTACACTTCTGCCATTAGAATAATTTCATACAAATAGAATAGCATTAAGGTACGCCACAATATAGTCAATAAAAATATACTCTGCCACATTTATTGATTGTGCGTTACGGAACGGACATAATTAATTTAAACTGTGTCCAGTCTGAATTAATTAGTATCTTATACAAAGTGTTCAAACGTAGAGCTTGGATGAAAATGTAATGATTTAAAGAAAAAGGTCCATATATGGGGATTAAATGTAAGATGCTGGTATATGAGGCTGTGTACCTTGGCATTAGTGCAGTTGAGCAATGGAAGGTTAATGAGTTTCATAAAGGTGCACAACATGATAACAGTTTATGTTCTGGAAATTAAGTGAAGAATTATCATGAGATACCATTTTGTCCTGAAAATAATTATTATAAATTTTCAGGCATGCAGTGTTCTAATTCTGAAGTCCTGAAATTATGATATCAGAAGTCTGCAAGTTTCAGTCTGGAATCTGCCAGTGTAAAGACTCTCTCCTGTTTTGTGTGTTTGGTGCACAAGAAATGTGCTATCTAACAGAATTATGTTTAATTCATAATTTTACAGCAAGAAATTGATATTATCAAAGTAGAAAATAGAGTGAAGAAGATCCCATTGGTATCAACACTGACGAGGTTTACATACCATCGACATTTTCTGTAAAGAATTTTGAACCGGAAGTAAGCATTGCTGTTAGCTTTCATTTGCATGAAATGGTTACAATGAAACAACTTTTCTTCAGCTTAATAATGTTGCAGTTTTGTGCTCTGAACTGGATCACAGGTTCGAAGTGAATAGTCTATTGATTATCTTCACCTACTAAGTGATAACAATCGGACATAGTCGTAAAGAATGTCTGTTCCATTTCATGTAATGGGAGGGAATAGCATTGACTGATACATGTGTGGTGGTTCTACAGAACTGCACAGATTCACCGAAAGATGTACCTGGTTCAGATAGTGAGACGTGTTACGATGGAAATCAGGTCGTCGGTATAAACACAGAGGATGTCACAGATATAGAAGTTGAGGAACACTCTGTGCCAGTAACACAGGTTATCTTATTTTCACTGCCGAGAACATTTTTTACAAGTACACAAAGTCACTTTTGTAGGATCTGAGTTTTTCACAGCGGTGACTCTAATGATGACTGTCTTCTGGGTTGTAGCAACGTGTAGTCTGGTAGAAGTTTACCAGCGTTTCAGAGTTCCTTGCTGCCTCCGTCGTCAGGGCGATGAGTTGGTAACCTGTCAGATTACACGGTGCTACAACCCAGAAGACGGCCATCTTCAAACACACTATTGAGTTTTTCATCTGTTGTTCTATCTGTCCATCCAGAGGAAATGACCCACTTCTGGTGAATGGATTTTGAAGAGTGCTTTCCAAAATGTGTTCAGTGGATTATGTTTTGTTGCACATTGCTTATAGAGTACTAGTTTTAATCAGTCCTTAATTTAGGAAAGTAATTAAATATTGAGTAGATTATGAAATGTTTTAAACAGTGTTATAACCACAGGAACATTGTGTTTCTTCATCCCCTCCATTAACCCTTTGAAACCAAAGCTCATCTGAATAATTTTGAAGAATTCATTCCGTATCACTAAGAAAGCACAACTCTTCAACATTACAAAGATAGCTGGTTATGTTAGGTTATGTTAGGTTGGTTAGGTTAGGTTAGGGTAAGGAAATAATTGCTGTTTGTTAAAGTAGGTGGCGCATGTAGTTACAACTGGGCTTTAAATTGTTAAGCATTGTTTTGATAGTACATCCTGCCACTGAACATAGTTTTCAGGACAGTAGACTGATCGACACCCATTTCTTCAATACCTGTTGGAAATCTTGGGTCTGCAGAAGACTAACATCTGTAAGTATAATAATGACAACCGGAAGATGGGAACAGAACCAATATTCAAAACACTGTTTATATCAAATATAATTCAGACAACACACAATGTCCAGATTGTATCATCAGTCTGCTACTGTCATCATTGCTTAGAGAATCATCAGTTGTCCTGTTATAGACCCAGAACAGTAATGATAACTCTATCCTGCTGTGTAGGAACAGAGTGTAACAAAGTTATGAAGGAAATGAAGTTCGATCTGCTAACATTCATAGATTCTGAAAATGGTTCTGCAGTAAGTGACACTGATATTAGGGTAAGCTGAGTTACCAGACTGCACTTACAGTGAATCTTGCCTAGGATGATGAACCGTGTGGTTTAGTCTTTCCACTGGAATGAGGACTGTCTGTCTGTATGCGGTAGCCCTCTAGTGGCCTTTCCATCAACTTTGAGTTACAACTGACCAGATGGTCAATCCTTTACTGTTCTGTAATTTCCTCTTCTCATGTTCCTTTTATCTTCTCTCTTTCGATGGCTTGACATTCCTTTGCCTGGTCCTGGTGGACCATCTTACAGGATGGGGTTGTTAATAGTTGTGTTGTCTGTGCCTGTGAACTTTAACGGTGCGTGGGCTAAATACTCGATGATGATCTCTTGAGGTTGAGGCACGTTTGGGATTAGTGTCCCTTCAAGTGTAAACAGTTTTGTTTGTATGTATTATTTTATATTTCAATACAATACAAGGTTTTAAGACTCTGAAATGCTGGTAAACTTCTACCAGATTACACAGCAAAACATCTGAAAAGGCAGTTATGTTTATTTAAGCTGATTTTGTGAAAATATATTAACAAGAGTAGCAACACTATATGCTGTTAGTCAAAATCCATCAAGACAACTGCATAACCTCACTTCCTGATACTTAAGTTCCCACACACAAATTAATTTAACTTCTTGTGTGCCAGTTTTTCTAACAAAATCTGACTGGGTCAAGAGAACTTCAGTTTGGACATTACGGCATGGAATGAGAATCTGGGAAGATGTGGCATAAGTGACATTTGCAAGTCTTCCATGCACTGGAGATACGATGCCCCTGAACCTTGTTCCTACCAGGCTGTCATTCAGGAGTCCAACCGATGCATATTGAACTCAGACCTGACAAACTAAATGCATTAGCACATTTACAATATCTCGATAATTTTATAACCTAGCATTCATGTTATGTAAATTCTTCATGTACCACACAGAATTAACAGTTTAAACTAATATGGAGGCCCATAATTCTTGCAATATTTATAAAACACACCTTCCACTAAATTCTGGTCATGTGATGGGGTTTGGTAAGTAAAGTAAAGTTTGTCCCACTATACGCCATGTAGGCGCTTGGGTGGAGAGACGGTATAGCTCCTCTCTTCCTTGACCTCGGCACTAGATGGGGGGTGTGGTCAGCATCACGCTCCGGTCGGCTTTACCTCCGGGAAAGGACCCCCGGTACCCATCGTAGAGGAGGCTGGGTGGGCCCCAGAGGCTAGAGGAAAAATCCTCTGCCCCCGTCGGGGATCGAACCCCGGTCGTCCAGCCCGTAGCTAGTCACTATACTGACTGAGCTATCCAAAAAAACATAATTATCACCTTGGTTTCAGACTCATTCTTTCTCCTCTTCATGTTATGTTCATCCAGAAATTTTTCTCATTTCTTTAACAGAGTCCTTTGAGTGAACATCAACCTTTACACAGTGGAGAGAGTCCATATGCATGTAATGTGTGCAAAAAATCATTTCGTCAAAATGGTGGTCTCAGGACACATCAAGTCACGCACAGTGGAGAGAGTCCATATGCATGTAATGTGTGCAGTAAATCATTTCACTCAGAGGGGTCATATGAAGAGACATCAAAGTATATATCATTGAGACTGTTCTTATGTGTGATGAATGATCAGTGCATACGTAGTACATAGTATCCTAAATCCTATGACATGTAAGATATTTTCCTGCCCTGAGATTCTGAATAAATGTCAACTCGTGCAGAGAATATGTTCCGATACTGGAGTAACGTCTTACCTGTTCACACAAAACAGAAGATATATTTGAAAAAAAGAAGATTGGCAAAAATAAACAGCTTTAAGGGTTTCAGTGAAAGTTCTGTAAGTTCTTTAGAACTATGAAACTAATATATTCGTCTCAGCTTATTTGGCCTGCTCTTCCAATCCTCTTTGCCTACTAAATATGATGCAACACTAATTCATTCAGAACATAACAGAAAAATCTTAATAACAGACTCCATGCAGCAGAGTTCTTGAGTCATCAAGGAATTCCCAGTCTTTCATTGAACCCTAAGTTTCACAGCTTGAGACACTCGAATCAAATACACACACTTTAGAAATCTCGAAAAAAGACTTTTAAAACAAATGCTAGGTCGGAGAAAACATAACATTAATCTATTTTAAGGGATATATTTTGTTTCATTTACGATTCATTAAGGTTACAAGAACAAGAAATAAAATTCTAGCTGGAATATTGCATGGAAGCGAGCACGAGGAAAATTTCCACTTAAAGCCGTTGTGCACAGTTAATCTACGAAAAATTTTTATAAACAAGGTTATACGAGAAATTCAGATTACACATCACGATATAAACTTAAATATTGCTCACAAATCAAACTGTGCGAAACACGAAGTATTTAAACATACCATAATCTTCTTTCCTTTATACTCCAACATAATACACGATCGCCCAACCTCCTGACCGGCTCCCCTGAAAAAGAAGTGAGGTTAGGATCGAATATTTCCGAAAAACCAATATTATTCTAACCTATAGCTAGTGTAAGATAACAGCATTAACATACAAAGGACATACTTGGGACTCGGGCTTTCTTTTAGTCGACATATTTCGCCTTACGTTTCAAACCAACAACGTAGAACACACAATTTACAAACTCAATTGCTCAATGCAAAATGGGCATAGAGTACAGAGTATAGAAGTTCGTAAACAATCACAAGGTACTGTAACCTGTACGAAAGACTTTCTAATGGAACGTCTGAAGAAAATCTACTCCCTCCCAAACCTGCTCCACAGTCCAGGTATTTCTTCATTCAATTGTATGCTTTTCTCGACTGTTACGAAATGTATATGTTAATCTCTGTGTACAGAAAACCACGCGTCAGTTTCTTATATTATGAGAAGAACACCAGATTCATAAGGAACCACTAAAGTAGACTCATGATGTAATTTATGTTCTTGACAACCAAATATGGTGCTTATGCGATTACAATCGCGGTGCCCGAATTTATAACTTGTGTTGGGCAAGGCCGTGGTTTAGGCAACACGGAGTTTTCCTCCGTGGCATCCCAACAATTACTCCATTCACACACAGAAGAAGGCAATGGCAAACCACTTCTGGATCATCTGCCAAGAACGTATATGAACAGGTCCCAGTCCGAGAAAAGGATGGAAGGATCCTGTTCATATGGACCTGTCGTCAGACAGAACACTACAAATAAAATACAGACGGATTAAAACAAATAATTAATATAATATTCACAATATGACGCAATTACACTATCTTATCAGACGTACGCCGCTTTCGCACTACGAAAACTCTTTTATAGAAGCTTAGCAGCAAAGAGACGTGAAAACTAAGCGAAAGGATTCATAATTCATATGACAGCCTAACAGAGGATGCGTGATATTAAAATATGACGAGAATCGAACTCGAGCCGGAGAGAACGAAAATACGTCCCCGTGACAAAATCTAAAAATGTGAAAATCGGCGCTTCTTGTGTCTACGTGCTCTTTCGGTCGACTCTCAAGAGTCCATGTGCGTTGTTTGATCTTAGTTTACGAAAAAGATCAAGATGGCTGCCTCCATCATCAAGGCGATGAGATTCAAGGTCAACATAATTTAACCTCGCCCTGGATATCTATATTAACGTCTATACTTGAGCTTAACACACGCGGTTCAATTTGTTTGTACGAATGATTTATCATTTATTGGTTTCATTGACATAGAAATGTTAATTTTCACCGGAATTAATTTCATCCTGACTAGAGTAATTTTGTTGCTACTCTGTGCTGTGTAATCTGAGCACTTACGTGAATTAAGAATAAGCAACGAATCCGATTAGTTTAATTTCATGTTAATATTTTTGCTGTTTCTAAATGATTACAATAAACTTTCAGCCCTTCTCAACTCTTTAAATCCCAGTGGTAAATGTATATACCATCTGCTTTAATAATAACTATCTTAATTTTGTATTTATGGATATCATATGATTCTCACTTTAACCCTTTGAAGCCGAAGATCGTCTGAATATTATTTACGAATCCAGTCCGTACCGCGAAGAAAACACTACACCTCACCATTACGAAAATCAGCTGGTTAACCCTTTGAAGACGAAGATCGTCTGAATATTATTTATGGATTCAGACCGTACCGCGAAGAAAACACTTCACCTCACCATTACGAAAATCAGCTGGTTAACCCTTTGAAGCCGAAGATCGTCTGAATATTATTTACGAATCCAGACCGTACCGCGAAGAAAACACTTCACTTAACCATTAGAAGTCGAATCAGGCGGTACCACATAAGATTTAACAAAAGAACATCCCGGTCAAAGCCTTAAACATAAAAATAAACTTTGTGGGATTTGAGGTTCTGACGGAGTTGGGTTGTCAAGCCTCTGGGGCTTGTTGGTAGATACCAATGTTTCGGAGGATCTGTTGCTTCTATCCGCAGGTCTGAAGAACTGTGAGCCCAAGCCCACATGGTGTCCGAACTCTTCTGTTATTTACCTGTACTCCGATCTTAATCTGTATGTGACAGGATTTAATCTTGTACGATGGACAGATACATCTTTCAGCTCTGTGTATGTGGACGATACTTTTTGGCTTCATCCACACACGTGCTTAATTCTCTAGCTAAGATTACAGATGCTTACAAATAAGAGAAATTCAGACCTCGGTTTATTTTATTTAATTATTTTATTTTTTATATTCGACTTTAATGACTTTGACTGCAAGATAAACCAGTTACGCGGGAGCAGCGTGTTCGAGATTCAATAATACGTGAGGATGATGTTCATGCCCTGATCCGGGTAGAGAATCTGCCGTGTCAGATGGTTCTTGAACACAGGAATTATTATTTTCTGCTCGATGGAAACCCCGAACAGTTTGAAGCCCAAAATTTGTCGAAATAATATTCAAGAACGCAGTCTGTACCAGGAATGAAAGACAACACTTCACAGTTAAAAAGAGATCGGTAGTTAATGACAGTTTGTTACGAGAATCGAAGCAGTTTGAATTGCTAGTCCTCCTAAGAGAGGGGGCCTATATATTTAAAGTTTTAAAATACATGATAGATCTGTTTTGTGTGAATTTTGGGGAAAATATTAATGGGAGTCTATCAGAACATTCAGTCTACAGAAGGAAACGATCAGTAGCCATAAACTGTAAGTGATTGTAGAAGTTTGTATTGTTCAATAAACCAGTTTCTATGTATGGGCTTGTACACTTTTCTCTGATCCTTACTGTCAAAGCTCCTAAGGTATATTAGGTTTCCCATATTTTTCATTCAACATTTCAAGCTTTCGAGGCTCTTTAAGGTTTGATAATTGTGTTGGTTAATCAGAGCACTTGAAATACATTGTTTCTGTGTTCTAGTACCATAATGTCAGAAGAGATATTGTACATTGATCTGAATCATTCAAACAGAGATTCCTTTGAAACACAGGGAGTCAGAATGATGTTCATAAGAACATAAAACATGCTGATGATAGGAAACTTAAAACTGTTTGTCCACTTGGGTGCGAGCAGTGGTTGTCAGCTGACGTGCCACTGAGAGAAATGGACTCGTCTCCGGGAGAGCTGCGCCTAGATGCTACGTGCGTCGAGGGAGCGGGTCCCGGCTGGGAACCGGGGCCCTTGGCTAAAGGTTTCAGCGCGGTGGGGTGATCTTTAGTGGGGAGCGGTGTCGAGGAATCCAAACTTCTAACTCCCCAGCGCCTGGCCCAGAAGAGGAATGCCTTCTCGACACCAGGACATGATCAATCTGATTGACCACATCCATACTTGGTACCTTCCAAACAAAGGACAAGTTTCTGAAGTGTCCTTCGAGCCTTATCTTGCACATTCTGTCTCCTAAAGGCTCGAAACCTAAATAGCTTCGTTTTTATCCACCCTGCCACGTCCATCCCATACTTCAGCACCTCCGTCATCATGTGGCCACGGTCAGTGTCGCGGTTCGCTTCCGAGTCCGTGAACGTTTGCCAGGGTCCATTACCAAAATGATCCATCCGAGGCTCTTTTGAGAGTATCCTAACAGTACTCGTTTTCCGGGGTGGGGTTGTTATAACCCCAAGCCCCAACCTGGAGGACCAGGGTATCGCTCTTAGTCTGGCGCATCGCCTTAGACCTGTCCGGCTTGGGTGACCCTACCATGAGCCGAAGCTCCGGCCGGCATAGCCCTTTCACACGTGAGCTGAAGTGACTGCTAGAGATAGAAATCCCAGCGAAACGCATTGGACCCTTTCAGACGAGAGCCGCGGTGAACCTGTGCGAGCGGCTCATCAGCCACTATGCAGCTCTCCCCGCTAGAAGCGGCTTATGGCGGGGAGAGTCTTGCCTGCTTCGACATGGAACCCTTTCACACACGCAAAGAAACTTGAATTTGTAGGAAAAAGAGGTGGTTAGAGCAAAAATTTTAATATCAAACGTACCTACGGAACAAGTCAGCGATTTTAAATACTAAATTAGTCCGTTCCTTAGCTATCTTCAATGCTTTCTTGTAAATGTGACTATTTCTATGTTCCTGCAATCCACACTGAACAATATCTGTATGTTGGTACTCGTGTAAATCTAAGCCGCTGTTCAAAGTCTTGTAGCACCGATGTGAGATGTTCATCCTGGAAAGATAACATCTTTTTATCTATTAAATTTGTTACCAGCTACCAAATATGACACTGTCTCATCCAGTTCTATTGATTTGTAACTTAAAATACAAATGAAAAGGGAAAAATACAAGAGCTGAGAGGGTTTACAATGATCCGAGCTGTGCAATAAACAAATCATACTGTCGTCTACATAGGGATTTTAATTCTGTTATTATAATCATCGCTTTTCCAATTTCCATTAAGGAGTGTTGACAACTTAATATATTTCACTAAAATAATTAACACTTTAAAATAAGCACGGTACGCTTCCGTGATAAGAGAAATAATCTAAAATACTTCATCCAAGTATAAAAAGTAATCAAGTATATCAAACTGCTTACATGAATATGAAATATATCTTAGTGCGAAACAATTTATATTTCACAGAATTTATTACAAACTTTTCTCGACTTACTGCGAGCAGGCAACAATTTTTTTAATAGTGGCCAGGCTCATCACTGCGTAATATCAGTCGGACTACATTTTTTCAGTCCCAAACTTTAGGGACAAACATAAGCTAACATTAGATACCCACAAATGCTCAGGTAGAATAGAAGAAATTTAATGAACAAATCAAAATTATTGTTCTCTGGCCAGAATACATTCTGTAATTAATTAGTCTTTATGGAAATATTATCTAAAAATTATACCGCTTCGACTGATTTAATTGAATGAGTTATGAAAATAATTATCGATAGTAAAAAGAAAATTTGGAGAAAAAGCATGACAGTCCATGTTTAAATAAGCAACTTTTATTTTTGTATTATTATCATTCTTATGTCCCACTACACGCCATGTAGGCACTTGGCGTTAACCTCGACACTAGATAGGGGCAGGCAGCCCTCGGAGGAGGAAAAACCCTTTGTCCATGTTGGGGATCAAGTCTATAATCACTCAGCTACCCCAGATCCCCTTTCTATCAATGAAGATTATTAATTATAAACAAGTCTGTAGCGTATCGTCCCAGCGAATTATGTTCATTCTGTGTGTGAAAGTGATGGGTAGGAATAAACAAATGTGTCTGTAGTCTTAAGTAAATGCCTGGAATTATAGGGTAGCATGCAGAATTTAAATCCAGTTATATTTTTTTTTCCTTAAAATCCATCTGCTACATGTGGAGCTGAATCCTACCTTCAATGTGTCTATTCCTCATATTCACGGCGATTCAAATTCAGTAGATTTAAGAATACGCATGTAAAATTGCCTGTGTAATTACAAACCTTCGTTTTCTTCATCTGACAGCTCACGTTTTACGTAGTATAAAAGTAAGTCACGGATCCCATACTCATTCCGCTTGGACACTGCAAGCGATTTCTTAATAAACTCACTCGTCATATTTATTTCGTGACCAAAGAGTTCCCAGCACCTGCGACAAGTATAAATTTATAAAATGAACAAACACGATTAAATCCACGTTTACGGATCACTAATTTGTGTCTGTAAGCGTATACTGTATTCAAATCAACCAAAATTCAAATTGATTTAATTATTATAATGCAATTTAAATTTTAGTTAATAAATAAACTACAATACTGTAACAAGACGCAGCAGCAATTATTCATATATATATATATATTTTAACTCTTAATGACAAGACATGCAGTAGAATCTTATGATCTGTCACACCTGATATACTTAAATATAAAACAGCTTTAAATCACTGGGAGAAAAAGTTCAAAATTCAGTCCTGCAAGCAAAGTCTGAAAATTACATGTTAATGACAATAAACAAAGAATAATGACTTAACCTCAATTTTGATATTCACGTCCTCGACAAAGAGAGCAAAGTCCTGATGGTAGCATTTCATTTCATCTGGCAAGTTCTCTATAACAAAGTCCAATTGCACCTGCTATGCCATTCTCTTGAGAAATACTAATTTTATTTAAATTTCTGGAACATGAAAATTTGAAATTGTTCCCATACGTGGGCACCTCTAGTGACAGGATACATATTCAAATGTCTGCACAAATATTACATATCCGTTCCTTCATTTCAGTAAATTCTGATGACAACTGTGAAATTGTAGACACATTTCTTGGAATACCCCCCAAAAGAATATAATTAATATAATAAGCCTGGAGTAACAAAGGAACTGACCCAATGGCACATGGCAGAAGGGGTAGAGATCTGACTTGTTGAAACCTTTCAAATTTCATTCTGTATCATCTTCAAACAACTACCAGAAATAACACATCATATTTTCTTGTGGGGTAACGTTCTGTAACTTCGATATAATTGTCGATGGTGAAACAAATGAAATATATCGTAACAAATGTATACTTTCACTGGTCTTATTAAAAGAGAAATGGTTTTCAGATCACGTCATACAGTATTTATAAGGAACATATTCAAAATGTAAACAAACTGATATTAAAGTGATAATTAGATATGTGCACAGGTCCAATTTGTTTTAACTCAAACCCAAATACTTAAGTAAGATGACAAACTTAAAATTCGTCAGTCAAAATAAGAATCAAGCTTGTTTCGTATAACAGGTTGTAACCGTCCCACTCCCGTCTGCTGTTGGAGTTGCCCGGCTCGGTTGCAGTCTTGTCGATCCTTGTCGTATGTGATGTAATTCGGGATTTCTGCTCATGTAGGCATGGAACTTTTCTCAGGGAATATTACATGGAGGGGTATAAGCTGAAGGTTTCGGTAATGGCTTCGAGACTGAAGTGCATAGTTTTTTGCAAGCACAATTTATTTCTTTTACGATTCACATCCACTGGCCGAATCGAGCTACAAAACAATTTAGGATGTTGCTTCCTCTGAATTCCAGAAAAGAGTGTCCTCACAAGAAAAATTTCCTGTCCTTTAGTCATAGGACTTCCCCCTTAACTTTCACAAAAAATGATGTATTTGGGCAGTAATGATGCCCTAGCTCACGTGGACCATTAAAAAAACCCTTTAGCCGGCGGGTGCCCCCTGCAAGAATTTTGGGGGTCACACGGTGCGATAATTCTTTCCTTTACAGTCGTAACAAGTGAAACTCGTAAATCTTTATTACTTGTTTCCAATTTATTTTTATTTGCGCCTCACCGGGACTCGAACCCAGAACGCGCGGTCACAAGGTGTAACACGCACGTTACTTTGTGATTATAAAACATATAAGCAAGTGTGACAATTATGATGCTGAAGAGCTCTGTTGACATATAAGATATACAACTTGTAGAAGTAAGGAGAACCTAAGATACTCAGGATAATAATGCAGTTGTTAATACGCAAACAATTTTTTGTTGTTGCGAAGTGTTTGGAAAGAAAATCACCCATCTACAATATTTATTTTTTCATAATTACAAAACCAAAACTAATGCAACGTGCATTTGTTTTGAACTCACCTTCAATCAAGTGCATTTTTTCCCTCTTCTGTGGCCCTTCCCTCAGCAAGGATCACTTCCTCTGAAAACACAGACCACAATCTTGCATTTTGGAAAACAAAATTGAATTTTCAAAGCGGAAATTAAGATGAGATTGACCGACATGACAGTAAATTTCTCTTCTATGCCACCATAAATGAGAAACATTTTGATTTACTTTCTCATTTATAGTAAATCTTTCAACTGATTTTTCCTAGCCCTGGTATTAGATCTGAAGATAACAAATTCGCCTCGTGTATGTACGTTAAATGAATTATTTGAAATAAGAGCAGTAAGAGGTGCAGAGGTAAAATAGTTTCACTGGTTATTAATATCTGTTACATGACGTGTATCTATGAAATTGTTTTCTTATTGTCATTCAGATTGTTCCATCAGTGGAAGTCAATTTAGAAATCCTTCAGGCATTTCTGTTGCTCAAAGAAACGAACAGAGCGGAACAGGGGAATCCCTAAATTGGGTAGGAGAAATAACAGACCTGCATATTTTATTGTTTTATTTTGATGTCAGAATGATAAATGAGAGGCAAAATGACACAAGATTATGTTATAGACAGTACAGGAGCATTTTCACAGTCAGTGTAAATGAAAAATATGTAAGATGTGGTTTTATTCTGCTCTTTGATTCCATTCCATTAAAAGCGTGACAAATTTTAAATATTTGGGAGCAACGATAATAAATCGAAATGATACTCATGAGGAAATCAGGAGGCGACCATATTCTGGAAATGCTAGACAATTTTCAGTTCGAAATATTTCGACTTCCCGTCTGATTTCTGAGAGACTAAAGATCAATATGTACAAAACAATAATTTTGCCCGTTGTCTCTCTCTCTGAGGGAGGAACATAGATTGCAGGTGTCTAAGAAATTGTAATTATAAAACTAATATAGTGCAAGTCATTTTTGAAAGAAGTCCTATTCTTTTACTTGTGGGACCATATCCATCAAACATTTGCTCCATGGCAGTTCACATTTTACGGTAATGTTTCATGCGGTTATCAAAACCCAAAAACTATTGCCCCCCCCCCCAACAAAGCATTCAATCATGTGAACACTGTGACAAAAGAGTGAGAAATCCTTCTTATGCACAACTATGTGAATGTAACACAAACAGTTTTAGCTTTGGTGACTCTGTTAAATACCTCGTACATCTACCGGTATCTCTGCTTCATTATGTTGTTTCTACATTGTTCATAGGTGGCAGGACGAGCACTTCGCAATTGATATACGATCTGTGGTTGGTAATCCATCTTCTATAGTCAATCACTGACCGGTGTTTGCTGTAATCTGCAAGAAGTTTTAGACGAGAGCGGCTGTCTTAAATGTACGTAAGGTAAGTAATTTGTGTTTAAATGCCCTCCTCAATTGGCCTGATTCTTTTAACCTTCCTTCTTTTAGTTCATATGTGCTACAATTAATTGCTTTAAGTAAGGTTATTATAGGTTATAATTTAATTTGAAATTCTACTGCAATTTCTTGTTCATCTGATAAAGATAATTTGGCGAAATTTTTGTTTGTTACTGATCGATACGTTTCTTCGGTGCATGTGGATGAAGTGCCCTACTTTTGCCCTCTCCAATTGAACTCTGATTAATCAGAGCCAATTTATAGCAGTTATGTTGGTGCAACTTGGAATCAGAAGACTCAAAATACAAATTGCAGTATTTAACAGTGCTTTAAAAATTTTCACGTTTTTATCTGTGACGATACAAGGGGAATTCAACCCAACATTCCTGTCCTCAGATTACATTTCAAAGTATCTGTGATAATTATGAAACATGTTCAAATTTTTAAAAACTGGGCTGGCATTTTTAAAGCTTTGCTTGTGTCCGTAGAAACTTCTTTTTACGAAATGCTGCTTTATGATGAAGCAAAGGAAATACACTTAAATCTCCCTTCAGTAAAAATTATGTCTGATAATTACATCTGTAACTATAAATAAAAATCATTATACTATATCTGGGTTCAAAATAATCTGTTGAAAAAATATACTGGAAACATATTTGTGCTGAGTCAACTTCATAGCGTTTTGAAAGTCAGCTGTATATTACAAATTATATTAAAACATAGTGAAACTATTATAATATGTGTGGTAAACTTATTTAAGTACGCACCTTAAATTCTGAATAAATCAAATGTGGGTGTACATACTCGTATTAATATTGTTTATACTTTTTCAGGTATCTTTTAAATTTATCTTAATATTTAATCTTACATGGTGGTGGCCTGCATACAATTGCATCAGAAGATGAGATAGTAATCGAGTCTTCTGTTGTTTCAACACGTCGTGGTACTAACTTCGTCTAGCATTAAGCAGCTCAAATTATTGCTATGAGTGAAATAATGTGAGATGGGGCGCAAACCACATCTCACTATAAAAATTAGCGAGTCACAAAACGTTAAAAAGAACTCAATGAGGATATGGAACAGCACTAATGTGCCTGTTCTTATCCGCAGTTTTCATCACAAGAAAGGAAACTGCTCTGAGTTGAGATTCTATGTTCTCGCAATACGTACATGAGTTTGCTACCTTCATCATCAGTGTAATAAGTATGATAATGAAGGCAGCATGCCCCTCTGAAACACTGGTCAATATCTACCAGACTACACATTCGCAACATCTCCGAAGACGGTCAGCCATCTTCCTGCTCTGAATTATTACGGTACTTGAATTAATGTCCCCCTCGCTTCTCTATGAATTTCAACAAACAAACTGAGTGTCTTGGATAATTATGTCCATAATAATATAGATCTGCTCGTGCTCTGTATCACAATTTTCTGTTTTCATACCGTGCAACGCTTAAGTTGTCCTTCAATCCCTTCTGGATCATCAGAAGCAAGTTCTAACAGGCAAGTTGCCTCCTCCACGACTCAGTTCTTTCAAAGCCCTTGCAAGCCGGGGCTCTAAGTTCGATGGGGAACGGAATCTCTGGAACTCGAGCTGGACTTCTGCAAAACATAATAATGCATGCCATTATAACAACCTATCAGGGTTCTCAAATTTGTAAACATGGTTATCCTCTCCCCGTGCAGAGAAGTGGCAAAATCTCTTATGAGCGCTGGTGAAGGGTCTGGCTAAAACAGGTATCTCAAACCTGACCATCAAGAAGAATAATCAGGCTGGCTTGCATTATAAGAGGGGCAGAAAGAGGAAAGGTTTCCTCAAGAAGGTTGACTGAAAAACTCTGTTGCTGATTCAGCCTGGGACCAATGATGGGGGCTCTGCTGTTCAAGTCAGTAAATTGCAGAGGGAAGCCGGAGATATCCAGCTGTCAGCAGCCATGGATCCACCGGCTATGCTCAGGTATGGTGGTCATCAGGACATGGGCATCACTGTGGAAGTTCACGGTCGACGGTGTAAAGTGCGGAGAGGGAAACTGATGTGTTTCCTGAAGAGAAAGGCATGACACCTACCTATCTTGAGCAGCAGCACACTTATGTGTGTTCTTGAATGAGCTAAGGAATGGCTCTGAGGCGTAATTTCACGGATAAGTCACTGGGAGAGAGTCAGACTGAGAGTTGTGAAGACTGGATCAATTTCAGAACTCAGAAAAATTTGTGACATAGATCCCTGGGAAACCAGTGCAGATGGCTACCATGTTTATGAGATTTTTTTTATTATTATTATTAGTGTTCTGTCTGACGACAGGTCCATATGAACAGGATCCTTCCATCCTTTTCTCGGACTGGGACCTGTTCATATACGTTCTTGGCAGATGATCCAGAAGTGGTTTGCCATTGCCTTCTTCTGTGTGTGAATGGAGTAATTGTTGGGATGCCACGGAGAAACCGGGGAAGCCCCCGGAGGAAAACTTCGTGATACCTAGACCACGGTCTTGCCCAACACAAGTTATAAATCTGAGAACCACCGGGAATTGAACCCGGGACCCCAGGATTACAAGGCTAGTGTTCTGACCACTAGACCACTGTGGCGGTCGTTTATGAGATTACGACAGCAGAATTCAAGTCTGAGGATAGGCACAGACAAGTTCCCCAAAAAGGGGTCCACTCACCTAACTTTGAGAGTGTATGATGATGGTATTTATGCTGTTCAGAGGCATGGACAAAGGGGGTCGGTGGCTCCTTCTTAGTTATCTGAGAATGGGGCTGTCCTTCCTACAGATTAACTAGCATCACAGCAAACTGGGCACTCATAAACTCAGTGAAGAATTGACTGCAGAGCATACAAGTATATCTCTGACACAGCAGCCATGATATTGACTGTACTTCTATAGGAAGATCCATTTATATACCTGACTCAACACCAATGGCAAGGGTGTTCTGCATACTTGCTCTGTGACTCAATCAAACTGCTGCTGTCTATGTTGGCAGACATAATTAACTACTGCAGGGAAAGGCAAATGGCCTTATTAATCACAACAAGTAACATAGAGAAGTTTGGTCACCAATCCTAGAGCACTACTGGAATACCCAGAATACAAAAATTTACAAATATTAAATCAAGGAGAAAGGTTCACCTTCCTCAGCAATAGAATGCAGGAAATAATAGATTTTAATCCGTGTGAGATAAATGGATGGTGTCTCAGAACCGTCTTTATCATGTCATACGCATGTCATCTTTAATCTCAAGGGAGAGCACAAGGAGTAGGTGAACTACAGAAATTCACAGACCACCTGATGGGCCTCCTATTGGGAGGAACTACAGTCGGTTTCTTGGTCACTCTGGTATTCTGGAGGGTACTGCAATAGCTGTGGAGTTTCTTCAGGGAGCCATTCTCTCTTCATATGAAAATAACCATCCCTTATCAGACCACCAAAAGGCAAGACAAAGGTTTCCTGTTGCAGAGGTCTATTTGGCACTAAAAACAAAAGATCTTCTGTCGTGGTATCAATGACACTCCACAAAATGCTCACTAAGCAACGCAGAGACACATATGGGCCTTCTTTGCTTCCTTCCAGTGAAATGCTGGAGACTGATTTCCCTGTCTCTGAAGTGTTAAATGAGGAAAAGACTGCATGGTAATAACATTCCACATGCACAATAAAAGTAAAGCCATCCCATTATACGCCATGTAGGTCACTTGGGGGGGAGAGGATGTATAGCTCCTAATTCTTGACCTCAGCACTAGATGAGGGTGAGTGGTCAGCATCACGACCCAGTCACACCACACTCCGAGGAAGGGACCCCAGTACCCATTGGATACGAGTCTGGATGCAGAGGCTAGAGGACAAAATTTCAGTTGTCCAGCCCGTAACTAGTCACAGCTCATTCCATATGAACAATGACAAAGAAAAAGCTATTTAAGGCAATGCCAATTGTGATCTTCTGGGTTGTGATCCCATACAGCAAGTTTTTACCAACATTTTGGAAATGTTCATATAGTCTCCATGATCAGGGTTGATACAAAACTAGTTGTTTGACTCTGCATAGTGTTGCCTAACTGTAGAGGTTAACAATATCAACTTTCAGGTTATCACTGTAGTAAAGATGTTGACTGTGGGTATGCAAGTTACAATGCAGGGGCTGTACTGAAATACTGGATTTGTGCCCATTATAATTGTTAATGATACTGACATATTTAAGACAAGATGCAGCATACCAATTTACTGTTAATCTGAATCAAAGCACTGCTCTGAGATATCTTAAGTAATTTCTTAGTGGGATTTGAGGTTCTAATGGCAGTGTGAACGAAGATAGTTATCTTCTGGGTTGTAGCACTGTGTAATCAGGTAGACATTTACCAACGTTTCAGAGGTCATACTCCATTCACGGTCCAGCTCCTATAAACAGCACCACTCACCCAACTGGCACATTCATCGCCCTGATGACGGAGGCAGTATGACCTCTGAAACGTTGGTTAACATCGACCAGACTACTGAGCGCAACAACCCAGAAGACAGAAATCTTCATACTCTGATGATGGAGGCAGTATGACCTCTGAAACGTTGGTTAACATCGACCAGACTACACAGCGCAACAACCCAGAAGACAGAAATCTTCATACTCATCGCCCTGATGATGGAGGCAGTACGACCTCTGAAACGTTGGTTAACATCGACCAGACTACACAGCGCAACAACCCAGAAGACAGAAATCTTCATACTCACCGCCCTGATGATGGAGGCAGTATGACCTCTGAAACGTTGGTTAACATCGACCAGAATACACAGCGCAACAACCCAGAAGACAGAAATCTTCATACTCACCGCCCTGATGATGGAGGCAGTATGACCTCTGAAACGTTGGTTAACATCGACCAGACTACTGAGCGCAACAACCCAGAAGACAGAAATCTTCATACTCTGATGATGGAGGCAGTATGACCTCTGAAACGTTGGTTAACATCGACCAAACTACTGAGCGCAACAACCCAGAAGACAGAAATCTTCAAGATACAAGCTCCTTCTTCTTCACTGTGTATTATTACCCCTGCATAGATCATCCATCCTGTAAATAAAAATAATATATTATGATATTAAAAGGAAACACTGTCATATAGTTAAGCAGTGTTATACTACTGATGAAATAAGCAACAGAAACATGTGAACTACAGTGAAACCTCGATGCATCGTTTTCGGCGGGGGTGGGAAATAAAAACGATAGATGCGGGAAAGCATTAAAAATTTTAAAAAAAAAAACAATGTTTCTCTTTCAAAGTTACTTCTTTTTACCAAAAAAGTCTTTAATGGACAACTGGTTTGTCGAAACTTTACGTTTTAGACCAAACAGAGTACTTTCCACGTTCAAAATGTTTTCCTCGTCACGTTCGCTAATATTATGGGCATAAAAGAACGACTTCACTTTTGCCAATGCAGCGTGTGCTTCGGCAAAACTCGGCACAGCTTCGGGCTCGCATTCGTCGTCTTCCTCACCGCTCCCACCCCCTTCGCGATCGTCACACAACTTATCAATCGTGTCGACTCCGCATGTAGCAAGCTCGCTGTCTACTGCCGCGTAGTCACCAAATTTAACCACGTCTTTCACGGCGCCAAATCTATTCCAGTCTTCGTGAAAGCCATCATGCTCATCCACACTGACGTTAGAGTCTGCTTCTGTGCGAAGTTCACACCCGTAGCCACCTTTGTGAAAACAATTCAGAACAGTTGGTTGGGAGACATGCCGCCAAGCTGCCACTGTGAAATGAATTGCTTGTAGCACGTCAATTTTCATGTTGACATCCTTCCCAGCATCCATTGCACATACAGCGGTTTGCACAAGGCGCTTTCTATACAACTGCTTGAAAGATTTTATGATGCCCAAATCAAGCGGTTGCAAGACGCTCGTGCAATTTGCTGGATACTGCACGACTTTCACATTTCGTAGAAATGTCGTGTCCTTCGGATGAGTGGCACAATTATCAACAAACAGCAAAATCTTTCTGCCTTGTGCGCCCATGGAGGCATCCAGAGAACTTAAAAACGCCGTAAAGATGTCTGTTGTCATCCAAGCCTTTTTGTTGGCGTGATATTTCACCGGAAGTTTTTTCATGTTTTTGAAACAACGCGGTTTTCGTGATTTTCCAACTACAATCGGAACCCGTTTGTCACTACCGTCACTGTTAACACACAGAAGAACAGTAATTCGGTGTTTTGCACGTATTCCCCCGTGGCAAGATTCACCTTTCAATGCCAGAGTCCTATCCGGGAGGGCGTTGTAGAAAAGTCCGGTCTCATCCGCATTATAAATGTCCCGCGGCTCATATCCCTCCAGCAGTGTTGGCAGTCTCTCGAGCCACAGCTCCGTTATTTCCACATCCACAGCAGCACTTTCGCCGGCTAACTTCTTGTAGACCATACCATGTCGTTCTTTAAATCTACTAATCCAGCCATTCGACGCTGCAAAATTTTCAATATTCAGTCTTGCGGCTATCGTCTTGGCTTTTTCCCGCAAGATGTTGCCATCAACAGGAATTCCTGAGGCCCGCGATTGCTGGTACCAAGTAAAGAGGACACTTTCTAGCTCACTGAAAGTTGATTTTCTTCTTTTCTTCTTGCATGAATTACCGCACTTGTCAGTTTGTTTTCGGATTTCTTTCTTCTTTGCAACTATTGAATTTAAAGTAGATGGTGCTAATCCAAGGCGTTTAGCAATGTCGATTCTTTTTTCAAATGGATTCTTCTCCACTTCTTCTATGATTTTTAATCTTTCTTGAAGAGTTCTGACTTGCTTTAGTGGGCGAGACATGGTACAGGAATAATAACAAAATAATTAACAGGAGTAAGAGGAATAACAAAATATTTACGGGAACAACAACAAAAGTATAGACTGGAACAATAACAGGAAGAATGGAAGTACTGTTACTGCCGAACACGACGAAACGTAGCCTTAGAAGACACTGAACCACTGGAAAGGAGATGAACCAGAAGAATGAAAAGTGCCGCCAGCCTTTCTTTTGTACTTGTAATAAAAGCATTTGTGAAGAAATTCACAGTGCACATGCCATTTGGCATCGCTGGAACGAAATATGAGTGCACCCTAATTAAAATCGTAAAATTTCTGACAATGAGCACTGCCATTCACTCCAACTATCACCCCTGCACCGCTGACCCCTCATTCCAAAAAAATCTGTGCTGGTTGGGCGACATAACAGGTTACCGCTACTGCGTATTCCAAAAACATTGTGCGTCTTTCGGTATTAATTTATCTCAAAACCCAGCATTTTAAATTCTCAGAAACGATCATTGCGGGAAAATTGTTGGCCGGGACTAAGATTTTTGAACGATCGATGCGATAAAACGATAGTTCGAGGAACGATATAAGCGGGAAAATGTAACATTATTTTATATGGGATGTATTCGGGACCGAACAAAACGGACGATGCATCCGGGAAAACGATAGTTCCGGGAACGATAGATAGAGGTTTCACTGTATCTATTTGTTAGCTAAAAAACCAAATCATGCAAACAGCAAGCTAATAAATGCAAGTGCTGGCACACAATATCAAAAAAACAGACTAGAATTGTATTCTCGTGAGCCTACTGACAAGGCAACACTTTTAATGCTGCAGAAGTTAACTATTAATCTGTATTTCATGATAACAGGTACACAAACTTAGTCGGTAAACAACAAACTTTTAAAACTCTTAAAATGGCATTGCAGGGGCTGGAAAAGATTTACCACTCACAGAATAGCAAGTATAATTTATGCAATATAAAGCATTAATGTGCACACATGCAGGCACACGTATGCGCACACACAACATCCTATCCAACTTCAAACTTTTCACCAAATGTAACAGCAAAAAAGATTAAATATTCCAAGAACCCTCCAACCCAACCAGACACTGAAGATGAACGTGGTCGATACAGAGAAGAGGCTTAGTATTCTATCTTGCTCTTAGTTTATTTAGTACCTGTGTATTGTAACATCCCCATGGGACTGAATGGCGGATACGCGTTGTGCGGTGAGGAAGATAAACTGGAAGTCTGTCTTCTGTCGGGGATGGTTCGATGATCCTTTGATGATTCATCATATCCTGAAATATAAAATATTTAACTAAAGAAGCAACAAAAACCTTAAAACAAGGACTTACAAAATCACCTATGAAATGCCAATGTAAGGATAACATTTATACAAAGCCTACTCTGCTTCCTATAAATCATGTGGCCTATTTATTCGTTCTACGTGTCGTCTGGTGACGGCATAGCTTACAGTTCTCATACAATTTACTCTGAATACCATGCATGGCACAGGTCATATTTGAGGATTATGTCTACGATACCTCAGTCTTTGTGGAAATCACTATATTAAAATTAAAATTAAAATATGGTGTATACAGTCACACGCTAAAGTTAGAAATGTATTCCAACTATGAATTTGTGACTCATGAATTCAGAGTGAAAAGCAAACTAGAAGGGATTTATGTACAATGATTCTGTCAAAATAAATACATTAACATCATCACACAATTCTGTTGACCATACACATTTGAAAATATGCAAAATACTGGGCAAATAAATTGTAAAATATGGTACAAAAATCGATAAGGTGTAACATATACAGAAGAAGAATGTCTGTTTTTGGTGATCAATCTTAATTTCACCCTGCAATCAACATTTGCCAAAATCAAAGTCTCTGAGGAGACACAAACACATTACAAATTAAAAACATAGTTAACAGAACACATAAGAGGCCACAAACATCAAACATCTGGTTCAGCTTTCACTGTCAAACCCCAAACACTTTTGCCTACATACGATTTAATTTAGTTCTATTAATGTTTCACTTAAAATTAAATATCATCCCACCACACGTCTGACAATACGTTGGATTTGAGAGAGACTACTTGTCCATAAAACAGAAAAGTTGAGAACTACTGTTTTAGAGAAATGTTCTGATTCTTACTTTGCGTCCGCACCCTTGGAGCAAACTCTCGAAAAGGGACTTCACTTGCAAATCAATCATATCACGTGGTTCGATCATGTTTTCTAGATCCTGAAACATACAAAACAGAAACTAAATAACCACAGAAGAAACAGTTCAAATTCCTATAAAATTAGACAACAGCTACTACAGTCTTCAAAAACGCAACTCAAAATACCTGGTAGGGCAGGAGTACCTGAACAGCTGCATTTTCACCTTATCCAGCGAAAAATTATTAGCCACAGCTACTAGGATTCATACTACCCACGTAACAAATATCAACAATTCAGAGGAACATACTGCCTCGATATTTTCAGCCCTAAAGATGGAAGCAGGACGTTCCTCAGGAATGTTGGTATTTACATACAAATCCACATGGATTTACAACCCACAAGACCAATATTTACGGATTAACAACAACGGCTTCATGAATTCATATTTAACAACTTAAACAAATGTTTAACGAGCTAAGAAATGTATGCACAGCGTAACAGTGATGGTCCAATGTCTGTGATGTCAGTTGTCTGGAATCAGCAACAATTGATCCATAACCACTGTGCCCCTGCCAGCAGCTTCCAAAGTCTGATTTCTCACTCAAATGAAAGTAGCATTTTTTAAAAAATGTGCATTTCTCATTTAATAGTACCACACCAAAGGAGTTGCACAGAAGTGGCACTTAATCATTGATTGCAAATGACACCGAGTTTATTACTTTCACTTACATCAAAACTTGATGTTGCAACTTCCAGTGCAAAATTTACAAGTGTAACTCATACTATTACAAAGATTTAACAAAATGTAAGCAAGCACGATAAATATGAAGTTGATGCAATGTTGCAATGTGTAGTCTGGTTGAAACTCGCCTACATCGCAGAGGCGCTTAATGCCTCCGAAACGTTGGTAAATTTCTACCATAACCTAGAAGACAAGTCACCTGATTTCTTGCTGCTTGCACATTACAATCTGCACAAATAGAAAACATTCAAATACAATCTTATTCTTCTTCAGTTGGTGGACCCTGGCTTCCTTACATACAATACAAAATTTCCCTGCCTTATTTTACTTCCCCTGAGTATTACAATTTTTAATAGTAAATGAGTAGTAATTTCTCTGGAATAAACACAGCATAAAACAAACAACCATTGCAGCAGTGTAGTTACCATGTGCTTTATACACAGGAGGTCCCTGGTTCAAATTTCAGCCTGGAGACCTATTATCCTGAGACTTCCCTCAGTCCTTCCAGGCACATCCTGGGTCAGTACCTTAAATTAGGTGAGGACAAGATAGCACTCCCTCCACACCCTTTCCCATCCATTATATATCATCTAATGCCATAAAGTCTTAACTAGTAGCTAATGACAGTGGCGAAAAATAAACCACAAACAAATAAAAATATAATTTTTAAAGCAAGTGACATCCACAAAATCCGTCACCAACGGCGTATTTCCTGAAAGGATAAACAGAAAGTGGGGATGAAATTCGAGTTTCTCACAGAGAACAGGTGAGTATCAAAGTCATGGAAGAACATATTTCCTCCAGTATGTTCCTCCAAGACAAAAGGTACCCACCTACAAACCCACATGGCAACAGACAGAAAATGGGATCTCAAGCCAAGTTAATTGTAAATTTGTCTGAATAAAATAAAACTGGTACTGCTGTTCAGTCTGATATGCATTCACTACAGCGCAGATGCAAATAAGTGCATTACACAATTTAATCATTTAAAGAGGAAATGACAGCCATCTGAATTGTAAAAAAGTTGTAACAAAACTCATTCTATTGTAAACATTAATCAACATTTGAACAGAATAACAACCTCTTTCTTAGATATTAAGGGACGGTAGACGGTAGACTACTGTCCCTTAATATCGGACACACAACACATCACTTACAACCCAATATAAAACATCCAAGCACAACCTCCAAATTTAAAGGAGAGACAAAACTTAAAACCAAACAAATCAATATACGCAACGCAAGATGTACAACAGTTTTTAAAATTGATAGACCTGATGATGATGTAATACACATTGAAACATGTCGTCAATACAAAAAATGTAACAAGATACTCTTTCTTAGAGTTTAAAATGGTAGTGACCTTTCGTTTATTTGACATCGACTCTGCACATGACCATTTTATTTGTCCTACCTTCCTTGCCTTCATAAAGAATTTGTACTTCTGAGAACTGCTACTGTTTAGGAATTCCAGGACATCTTCCCGATTCAGAATTGTTACAGGATTGTCAATTTGTATGTTGAATGCTGAAACAATTTTGTCCAGTTCTTCTTTTTTCCTGGAAATTACTTCACCTGCAACAGGAAACAAGTGAGAAATGATATACACAGTAATGTAACCCACTGACCCAAATGTGATCAACTGCTACTCCAAACAAACTATTTCATTGAGACGGTCGGGACCTGGTGCCAATTTAACGAAGATGAAAGGATAGGCAATGTGCCACTTACAGAAATCTTCAATATTTAAAAGCTGTAAATTTTGTAATATAGTAGAGTCAATCGAGACTATTAGTTTGAATGGAGTACAGTACATAAATCTTGTAAATCAACCTTCACCCAAGTTATTAATTCAATACATCAAGTAACGCGAGTTGAAATAAACTGAAACTTCCTATATAATGCTGTATATGGAGGAAGACCAACAGGACTCTCAGAAAAGAAGAAGCCTAATATGACACTTTTACGCAATTTCAGTAAAATGGGCCTGAAATCTGCGTATCTTTTTAAACAGCCAAAAATAGAACATATTTGAAACAAATATGACAAAACAGACATTTACACATAATCAGTGTGCATGGTAAAATGCCCTCTTAAAACACATATACAATCAGGAAGGGGACAAGTCATATTTTATTTATAAAAAACTAATTGTTTAAAGATAACAAATTTCTTGTTGAGAGCATCCAATATATGAGATGAAGGAAAAGCAGAGGGAAAGAAAGCCCAGTACCTTCTTCTGACTTTATTTCGTATGTGCCGCGACCAGTTGCATCGAAGCGTCTCCTTACAATTATATGGTCACCATATTGTTCTCTCTCGTAATTAAGGTGACCAGTATTCTTCAATGTCACTTCGATGGTAGCAGTGACTTTACCCTTCTTTATAAATTCTGGAAGAAACAGGAACAATTCTAAAATTCTGATACACACACTTAATCTTCCTTCCAATATCATATGAAATAAAATTAAAGTTTTGGACCAAATCCACTGTTCATTCAGTATTAGGTTAACTGAGGGGATCCTTCGCAATTCTCATGTTCTCTAATTCAGTCATTTGGGCTTGATGATATTAAACATCACGATCTTACAAAATTTACTTAATGGGTTGGCAATAAATACCATGGTATAATTTTTTTTATCAGTGCAGGAATGGTAAGTCATGGTAGGAGAATATCCAGCGCACAATATGCTGGATCTTCTCTGCCCCCTGAGTTACCAAGCTCACACATGTACACACTATGAATTATTTTATATAATCAGATTAAAGAAATTTAAAAACATAAATAATATGTACTGGGAAATTAGTTTTAAGGGAAGATAAGAGATGACAAATTTCAGTTCATTACCTGTGTAGACTGTACACTCAGACTTTTCAGACTGGACTAAATTCAAGCTAGATAAGCAAAGACTAAACCTATGACCTTAGCAACTTGTTACAATATGTTACCTTTCAAAGAGGTTCCTCTCTTAATAGCTCTTGGGTTACCTCCCAAACCAAGTACAAGAGCATAAACTATCGCAGTTTTGCCACTGCCATTCTTCCCAAAAACAAAATTACCTCTTCCGTTCAGACGAACCTCCAAGGATGAGTGGCACATGAAATTTGTTATGTATATTTTTTCAATGATCCCAGATTTTGGTTCCTGTAATGTCAATATTCTTTTAAAATAAAATTGCAGTAAACTCTACAAATGAGGCAAACTTGTCCCTGAGCACTAGAACCATGCTAGTTCAGTTGCAACACATCAATCACATTTATAATAATCAATCTTCAGGGGCTCCTATAATGTATAAAGTTCCACACTTTTCTGTCAATTCATGACACACAGATTGAAACTTCAATCTGCAGTACAACAAAAGTGGAACTCCAAGATCCAAATTCTTAAAATGTTCACACATGAATACACGACTTAGAAGAAACCCAGGCACCAAAACAAATATTTAGTAACATGGCAACCTGGTACATATTATAATTTATGCTCTGCGTGTGTAATCATGTGCCTATAAATAAGGACTCATATACAGTATATATTCACGCATGTACGCGCACACACACCAGTTACATAGAACTCACATTTGAGGGGTGTCCACTAGAACTGGATTCGTCTCCGTCATTATCTCTTCGGAATTTAGAGGTGCTCGGTGCATCGTCTGATTCTCGAACTCGCTCATCTCGACTGCCAGAGTTCTTTTGTTCAAGTGAAGCTCCTTTCACATTCATTTTTAAAGATGACCTACAGAATCAGAAACATGTGAGAACTACAACTTTACTTCTTAGATAATTTCATAAAAATGTAACAAACTTAATTTGACAGACTTCAACACAACTTACATGCGTAATACCTGTCTCATATAAACCGTACTTCTTGAATGAATTATCCTAGAAATAAGATAGAACTTTCTTTCTGCTGTTACGTCCTCCCTTACATCCAAACTAAGTAACCACATCTAAACAATTACTCATAAAACACACAAAATATGTAGCTTAAACTCAAATTTTAAATATTTCACGATACTGTATCACATCACTACTCGCTTACACAGGCCCACCTGACTCAATTCTCATTCAGCTAGACACTAGATGTACGTAATTTTTAATAGGTCTTATTTCATAAGGAATTCAAGAATAAACAAATATGCAATTTCCACATTTACTTCTAGTCAATCAACATAATCTGGACATGTGAAGGCCAGAGTGAGCGAGCAATTTCGCATGAGATACGGGTCAAATGCCATTTTTAGATCAATGAAATCTAAAATCCTACAATGAGCTGGGTTTATGGCTTGAAATAGAAATCTAAGGAATTCACACTGAATTTCTTGGTAAACATCAATTTGGAAGGCACGTACTTGGAGGAGCTGGTAATTATATAATTCCCCGTGTTACATGATGGTGTTCGCTCGACTCGCCACCAAAGTCAATTTCCATTTATGCCTGTGTCCTGCCAGTGGTCTCCTTACTTCAAACATGAGGTACACATTTCATATACCTCCAATGCGCGCTACATGTCTCCTCCATCAAGCCCTCCTAGATTTTATTATCGTAACAATATTTTTGAATACGCTGGATACTACGTGCAGAACGTAAAGCCTTTGTGTTTGCATTTCTGTACAAAAAGTGCTCAAAATCGTTTATATCGAGGGGAAAGTATGGAATTTGACATAAACCGACCAGTCCAAAAAAAGAATATTAATTAACAAGAAACAGAACAAGGGGGAACAAATTACAAAATATTCTATCAACTGGTTTCAAGGCACACATTTCTTTCTACTCGGATCCCAAATACATCCATCCACATTCAATTCGACTCGAATGTAGAGAAGTTTACACAGCCCTGTTTTAGTTGCAAAGAATAACAACATACTAGGTCTCTCTTCACACACGAACATGTTTTGGTCATTTAAAATTACGTAACTTCAGTATCGCAAACCAGACAGCGTCGAATGACAGAATAATTAGTTAATAATTAACCGGAAAGTATTCAGGATGGACGGCCAGTGGCGTAGTTTAAGGTACCATCCAGGCATCTTCCTGGAGATACTGAGGAAAATCATGAAATACCTCCATCAGAAAGCACGGTCTTTGGGCTGAGAACAGAGCCTCACAAATACGAAACCCGAACTGTAATTATGTGACTGCGATGATGTTCTTTGTCACTGAACAAGTAGACCTATTTTCTATACGTGTTTGAGGATTCTTACGTTAGTAAGGGAAAATTGACTGCATAAAAACGTAACAAATGGCTGCTCAGTCAATATGTTCTTGAAGAAAGGTACATTTATCATTAATTATATTACAAAAATAACGTTATATAAATCAATAATGGACTGAATCGTTTCCTTGGCTTTATAAACTCGTCATTAAAGAAAAACTAAGATGATTTTGGTAAGATCTGAGTTCCCCACGGCGACGAGTATGATGATGGGGGCACAAGGATCTGAAACGGCGGTCAATATCTACCAAACTATAAACGGCTTCCGTACAGACTAAACTTTTAGACGACTAATAGTGCCTTCCACTGACGTTAAATTGTTTCGACGGGTAAGATCGAGCGAGTTCACCCGGTGACTGCCACGACTGCACACTGGCCGGCAGAAAAGCAGCTCATTCATTACAATTGCAGTGCCTAATTGGGCACCTCCAAATACAAATTAGAGAAAAATCCGGGCCAGCCTTGTGACATATTCTGGCCTCCTGACGATAACTGACAGATACAATGACCTGAATGTTAACGCCATCCGCAAGTTAAAAATGAACTCGGACACGCTGTCAAAAATGTATCCCCTTTTAAACCGTTGCTCTAACACTTTTAAGTTTTTCATTCGGGCTACTACGGCAACCGCTGCTTGTTGTTGTCCCCATTTTAAAGAAGAACAATTAGGATTCTCTTAGCTCGAATGTGACTCCGATGCAGTTCGAAGAGCCTCACACAACAGTTAAATGGAGTATTCTAATTGTGACTGCGCGTGGTACGTGCAGCTGCTAATACTTTAAAGGTTGCTGTGTATGCGAGTGGAAATGTATATGGATTCTGAAAGACTAAATATAATTAATTCATCAACACAAATTACAGGACAGAATTTAGCAATTAGTAAAACTCTTACTGGTGAATACCATAACATAAGTGTAAAAGTTTCAACCTGTAGTTTAATATCACCTTAGCTGTACACACAGCCACGTTGTTCACGATATCGCAGTTTAACAGCTTTCAGTAGAGGGACAAAAATGTTTGGTACTGGTGAACAGTTGTAATTACAACTAATACTTTTGCTGCAATGTCACTGACAATTAAAAAAACTGGCACAAGAACAAATACAAATAAAAGCTTTCTTACTCAGACTAGTGACAGAGTCCTCAAGCAATACGGTACGATCCCTAACTCACAAAGCAAGATGCAATCAAGGCATGGCCAGTGCATGCCTTTCAAATTCCAATGCAATGCCAAATGTAGAATGACTTTCAATAAAAGATAATCATCACAAGGCACAGAAAGTATGATCCCAAAATCCTAACAAGCTGTCTTTTTATACTAAAACACATAAGCTCCATTAGGCCCTCATGCTATTGTCATTAAAGAAAAAAGTAACCATATTTATTCCTCTGTTACTTTAATAATGCTTTGTCATTTCCGAGGAACACTTATCATAAACTGGCAGGAACATTGTAAATTATAAATTGTACAGAATACAGCAATACCCAGAGGAACTGAGGAAAATAATGAAAACTGAAAAGTTAGGGTATCAGATTTGAATCCTGAGACTATGGTGAACTGGAAAGAGAGTAAAACAAAGCAGCTGTGGCATATTTTGTTATATAGTTCACTGGAATGATGAGAAAACATCAGTCTTGACACCTGTAACCAATTTCAGGATGTAAGCCACATACAGCGGTATAAATTTTTCCTATTAATTATAGTTAATACATTCATTCCTCAATTTTTAAAGGCAGATATTCCCTTTTTTATTGCTACATATATAAAAATTAATTTCATACTCATTTAGAGAAAAATTATTATCGATATGGTAACGTGATACATTCACATACTAAATAAAACCTACAAGTAAATATGTAGTACACACACATTTAATATAATGAACACTGCTAATTTGATACTAATTAAAACAAATTATATAAACAACAAAATTATTATTCTTTAACCCACTGCTCCTCAGACTGTACAAGAAGAAAAACACAGTGAAATGTCACCTGTAATTTTAAACTGGGTTTAAGGCACTACAATCTACTGTTTAAAATGTTTTAAAAATAAATTTAAATGGTGGCATTTGACATCAATATATGACGATTCACTTGTGGGTACAAGTCGATTGCTGAGGTACCAACTGAGAAGCTACAGAATTAAATATGCTATCTTGTTATTTGTTTCATAGAGATCCTTGAAACAGCAAAGAGCATTCTCAGATTTTCTTGTTCAATATTTGGACCAAATACGTATGCTGCAGGACCCTTGTAAGGGGGGGAGACATTTAGACAGGGGTAGGGGTGATTTGACTGAAGAGTATCAATGGGATTAGCAGAGCAAGGTATTGTATCACCTGCCTGGAAAGAGTAGTAAACTATAGCACATCCCACAGTACTGCAGTATGATACAGCTTGCTTTTATGATATATAAAGAGTTCAATTTCTTCCCAATAAAAAATGACAATCTCATAAACTCGTGGGTATTTTAAGTAGAGCTGAAGTCTGAACTTCATTCCCTCAAATATATACACAGTCATAATGATATAAACAGGGGCATTTTAAACTGCCTTTAGACTGTTTAGTCCGATTTTGACATTCTGCAGGAAAACAAAATTCCTTTTAATTATTCCAAATTGTTTGAAAATTTCAAGTGAATCTTAGTTAGAGAATCCTTTCCTTAAAGTGGATGATTAGGTTAAAAATTAATCTTTGACGTACTGTCAAGCCTTAGAAGCATTTTGGACATACACAGTGCTATTTGTCTGAATATACAAACATTATAACAATATCATGACACAACAGGACCATATAGTCCTATTCAACCAACCACACACACACAAATTAATGGGACACTTAACCCTTAAAGCTTAGGAACATTTGTTCACACAGATCAACGCTTATATCGTCCAGTAACCGAGACCTTCAACAAAATGATGGACACCAAGAGAATTCAATGGATGTCATGGTATTGGCCAAATTTTATTTTAGATTTTAATTGAATTATTCTTATTACCAGATGCCATACTGCCACAACAAGCTGGTTCAATTTCACTGTCAAATGAGATTACTTCATCAGAGACACTCTTCAAAATTAGATGTTCTCTATTTCGTTCCTCAAGTTTCAACTAAACGTAACTTCAATACATATGTCAGTTTCTGTAAACATACGACGTAGGTCATTTACAGTATTCAAACTTCCAAAACAACAAAAATCACGCAACTACAAACAATGAATGAAGTATTATTTGTTGTGGCAACATTGCGTGTTTCATCTAGCTTACATTCAGATGTCACTGACAAGACATCATCCCCATGTGATCTTTTGGTAAAAATAACTTTCATAGGGTTGGTAATCTTAATTTCAATTTCGGAGTTGTGTGTGTGTTTGCTTACAGTTCAAAAAAATATATTCTAATTCATATGAAATTTGAAGTGCTTCTTCCTGGAAACCAAGAAGATATTTTAGAAAAGTCAAAAACTCAGTCCTGAATTTGAGTGCTGGTGATGGTGCTTCCTGTTGCTTGGAAACTAGACATGAAAGGACAGTGCCATGACCGAAATTGCTTTTTTCAATAAGCAGACCACAGTAAAAATGGCTGCAACTCCAAAAACAGAGATACGGGTGAGAAATGGCCAATGAATTTTGCTTACAAAACATCTTGTTCCTGCTCATAAGGTTCTTTTACATGCCCTAAAACTATGACATGAGACCGCCGGCTTTACTTCCCCTCTGAAGAAAGTTTTATCATCCTTAAAAGTCCACCGACCTTGGCTGGGTTTGAACCCGAGAACCCTGGGTCCAGTGGCGAAAACGCAAACCACAAGTCCACTGAGGGCAACTTAAAAGTACAATAGTCAAAACAAACAGGTAAGCAGATTAATACGGAGCAATCACATTATTACACATTATCAGACTTTCATCTCATCATGCTGACTTAAGAAGCAAGTAATGAATTCCCTATTTCTACCTGCTGACTCAGACGACTCCACCTTGATGTAGTAGCCTCCACATCTGATTTCACTGTCTGTGACATGATGCCATCATCCACAAAATGACGTCCAATATCCTGGATCTTGGCCAGGCGAGCTTCTGGATGATTTCGAATGTAGTTTTCAAGGTCCTTCAAAAGAATTGCTAAATCATTTACTTTCACAAAACATAAAAGTAGCTATAGTGACTTCGAAAGCGATCCAGGAATGACACTTTTTAGGATATAAGCCAAAAGACCGATCATTTGCAGGAATTCCATAATCTTCAAACACAACTCCATATAAATTGTTTGTTCTTTAATGTGTTTACTCATCAAGGAGATGTGCAGAAGACTGAAATAAGAATTATAACCTTGCAAGCTACCCTGAAAGACCATTTCCTCAGAACTCACTCTGATCCATAAATTTCAACAAGAGATGTGAAAATGAATATAAGCCAGTTCAGAATGTAACTGCTACATAGCCTGCAGATATGGAGTCTTCTCAAAGGTTTCAAACTCAGTTATTCTGACCGAGGATTTTTGTGGGGTCTCCTTAGTATTTTCACATAAATGCAAGAAAACTGCCCTAAAGTAGACTCTCCCCTCAAAACTACCCTACTCCTATTCATTCAGTTACGAGGGAAAAAAATGTGTTAATGCCTGCACTCATCACCTTCACAGTAAATAGTCTACATGCATTATCCTCAGAAGGTAAATTTCAGATTCACTGAATATGTAACATTTGAGGTTTCCACAGTGACAAATCCAAAGACAATGATCACTGGTAAACTTATACCAGACCACAGAAGACAGCCATCTTATGTCTGGTCATCTGACTAAGTGATTTCCCTAATCGCTTCTCTAGTTTGTCCAACCAATCCATTTCTTGGGCAACCAAAGCTGATTAAGGAAAATTCTCATATTTTATTCAATTACAGAAATTTCAAAAAAACAAAAACAGATGATAGCTGAAAATAAACTATAAACTCTTGCCTGACTTACAACATGACGTAAAGTCACCTGGTAATTAAACAATATCTTACTATTAAATAACACACGTAACATTTATGCACACTGAGTGGAAACATAGTGAGTATGCATATACTGAAAAACGTGAAATGATTCAGCATCTGTGCGTCAGTCACCAAGATCCAGTTATCATCTGACTTACTCATCACCCAAATGACGGAGGCTGCAAAGCATCTCAGCAATATTATGGTAAAATTAGGATGAGCGAAGAAACATAACCAGACTTTTCAGTAAGTTTGTTGAAGGAATCTGAGCAGTTGTAAGAAATGTGTGTCTTCCAAAACAATTCATCGAAGATCTCAATGGAAGCCCAGCGACACCAGAAACAAAAAGATCACAACATCAAAATGCTGATAAGTTTTTCTAATTTCAACAGAAACAACCATTATAAAACTGTTAATATAAAAGTACATAAATCTAAACAGTTCTGTCAGTACAAAGTTCCTCTGTTACGGATGATGGCACAGTACAATCTGTTAAATCATTCTCCATAAATTCAAAATCACAGGATGTATCATTTAGAGGTTATGAATCTCGATGTAAGGTCATGTGTCGTACTTGCAATTTACATTTCTTAAAAACTAGCAGAACATATGAAATAAGCAATATTGCTATAGACATCTGCAACATTTCAGAAATATCTTTGACAGAAGAAACAATTAGCAGACCTCAAATAAGTAAGCTGTTTCAAAATTTAAAAAAAAAATAAAATGACTTTCATCGAAGATACTGAAATTTTACAGTCCAACAGTAAAGCAGATAAAAAGTTATACAAATTAGGGGACTTGTTTACAAATAAATCAGACATCTCACCAAATGTAAGTTAATAAGGATGGATTCTCATTCTGATACAAAATCTTAAGAACCAACATACTGCTGCAAAATTTGTCTCATCTGCTGACTTACAAGCGGAAGTAGAGTCAAGTCAATGTGTCAAAACTCCTGGAAAACTTCAGAAAGAACCTTATTTCCTTTCCAAGAAAATCAGAAGTGATAAAACAATGGTTCATGGGTAACCCCAAAACAAATCTTCAAAATTAACAGGTCTAGTATGATGAATCATAAAAGAGGCCAGACGAGTTCACTCAAATGCAAGGAGCACATAGAATGTCCTCCTCTTTTGATGTAAACAGAAATCTGTATTGGGAGTTTATTTCATATATAAGTTTTTCTAAATAAAATGTTGTGATTGCTTTCTTCACTCTGTTGTTTGTGCAGAAATTTCTGACAACCATTCCGGCTGTTGCGCATTTCTTAACATATTCCTCCGCATTTAGTATTGCGCGACTTTTCGTTCTTCCAAAAACTCAATTTAGAATTCAAAGCGAAAAGGTTTCGATGACATCAATGAAATAAAGGGGACAATCAAAGACTAGGTTTTCAAAATTCCACAGCAACTTATAAAATTACAGAAGCTCGGTATTTGCTGTAACAGGTTTGAAAGGGTACTTCCAAACAGAACAGCATCAAATAAGTACTGAGATAAAATTTCAGTATGGAAATTTAACTTGTCACATCTCGTGACACTGGCTATTAATGAAACAATAGGAATGTGATTCCTCACAGAAACTGCAGGATACAGAATGCCGGATCTTAAATGTAACAAAGATAATACAGAAGAACCAATAATAAATATGAGGACAACATGAAAACTATGAAAAGATGCATGAGAACAGAATTCCAAAGCCACTTTATCAACATAAACCGAAGAGTAGAACAATCCAGGAATGCCTGAAAAAAAAAAACAGAATAACTTTAATCCCTGTATATGGGGCAGGCCAAAACTTAATCCATAATGTTGATGTTGATCACGATGAGACGAAACACCTTCAAAAACCAAAGATGATAAATTCAAGTTTTAGATCCTTTACAGCAACACATTCATAAAAACAGGCCAAATCTTTGGCAAGATGAGAGGACAGTATTACTTTTGACAACTTATTCCTGTCCGAAAAAACAAATAACAGTGTTCAAACATTTACCACAAGAAAAAATCTTAAAGAAATTTAATTTTCAATCATACATACACAAACAATAACAGTAGAGATTCTTGGGCAATGACATTCCAGGCTTTTTACAAAAATAAAGTATGTTACAAACATATTTCCAACTCAGTCCTCAGTTATGAAGATGGCGATATGCGTTCAACCCACGAACAAAGGACAAGTAGCGGCTTTGTCATTACGCGTGAATCGAGTGAAGTTATTTACTTCTCAGAATGGCACGTGTAAAATACCCACAATATTAATGCATAAACGTACTCAATTTCCCTTGCCCAAGTCACATACATTCGAATATGCAGTCAATTTCTAGCGTTCTTCTTCCAATCACCGCCCGCACAACATTCGCAAACAACTCAACACAACACAACCTCAAATTGCAAAAAACGAATATGAACGTACGTTGCAGCGTCTTAAAGGATAACCGAATGACAACAGGAAAACCATAACGATCCACACTGCAATGAATATTCTGATTTAATACCTGGGTCCAAGAGTTACGAAGGGAACTGACCCTCAAAACACAAAGAAACTAAAACAAGGCGGGGTCCTGCGCAAGCGCAAGACATCGTCACTTGCCAGCAGTCACAAGTTTCGTGCAAGCAAGCCGCTCTCTCTCTCTCTCTCTCTAACCGAATTGCTCATGACTGAGCATCCTGACCCCACATGCGTTGCTTCAATAGGCCGTGTTCAATACACTCTCAATAAAGTATCACCACGGTACATAACACAGGAAAGCCGATTTCACTGCACTACACATCACTAGAAAATTATCAGGTCAAGACTTCCGATACACCTGGTGGTTTACTTTCATACTTTTACAGGTTCCCTGTGCTGAAAGAAATATTCTCTGTACATCAGAGAGAAGTAATGATGAACACTTACCCTTTAGACGGGCCGCTGGCACACGCAGCTGGATCTTCCTGCAAGCCAGACAGCTGATCCTGAACAACATGCTTTACTCTCTTTCTTGATGGACCAGGTTCCATTGCTGTGAACATACAACATGTATAAAGAAAATACAAGCAGTTTTCATCTAGGATTTGACATGGGCAATGGAATTTGTAATAGTGAATTGATAAGGACACGGTAGTGTTTGAGAATAATATTACGTTAGATCCCAAAACTGCACAGAAGTCTTCTTTTTTCTGACATTCTCAATACAACAAAGTTAAAAAAATAAATCAGTAATCTAAATGTAGGAATGAAACTGTATGAACCATATGTTCCCCTCAACAGAAATCTTCAGTAAAAGGCAAAAGATTTATGCGAATATCAAGGGAAACCTGAGTTTTTAAATAAGCTAAATAATGTAGAATAAAAAATTAGATAAAACCCCAAGCATTTGGGAAATGTGTGATTATTGACGTTGAAAGAAATACGAGTATAATGAAATAACAGTATGTAACGACGCCATGCTGCAGAATTCCGCCCCAAAACATGTAATGACACACACCCTACCACTTACAATCTGGTACCTTGAAACAGTGGGGTGCTTCCTCAAGTATAAACTTTAACCTTTTGCAGCTGAAACTCGTGCAAATAATATTTAAAAATCAACTTTCTTTTTCTAACAAAAAACAGCCTAATCAACTGGTGAATGCTCTTTAGCAAAATTATCAATGCTGATCAGCCTGCAAACTAGTATACCAATTCATCAATGAAGATGAACATGACAAAAATTTAAACCAATGGCAATGGTATATCACCTACGATAGATGTGACAGACATTAAGAGTGTCCCAAGTTACATCTGTCATTTCCATACGGTTATCTCTGCACGAATATCATAAAATGTAAATGTTGTGCATTGAGGGAATTTCTATAAAAGCCCATATTATATTGGACCAAATTGTATCCTTGTATTTAAATACGTGCTCAAAAGCTGTCATTACAATAAAAAAGTCATTCAAATTCTGAATGAAAGTTCTGTAACAAGTGAATAATATGGGCATGTGAATTCTTGCAAAGCAGAAGCAATCTCCTGACCAGCACATCAACATCCAGTCACAATCCCTGCAAGATTTCAACACTGGTATAGTGAAGATAGTTTCAACAAATGTTCTCAAACAAAATGAACAACAGCAAGACCAGCAACGAACATTCACATAAAAGACACACTGCACCTTAAATTCATGGGCAAGGTCTGTGTTGGAAAAGCTGGCAAACAAATCAAAAGAAAACACAAGATACACACACAGATTTCAAACTCGACGTAACATTTGGGTTGTGGGGCTTCCATAAAAATAAATCTGTAACAGGCACAGTATCTTCACTCTCAGTCTGAAGCCATTTTTCAGTTCACTGTCAATCTTTTCAAAACTTCTCATAGCACGCACCATGACATGAACTTTTGATTTCCTCATTTCTTACTAACTCTGGAGAAAGTTTCCCCATAATCAAACCAGTGTTACTGGACTCCCAGAAAACTATGCCCAAAATACGCCATCAGTAGGTCAGCCTGGTATATGGTGTTCTTTCAAGGATGGAATCACTCAATCCCTATCACACACTTTTATTATAAATTCTGTTGCCCATTTTCTGTTCTCAAATTTCCTAAGTACACGAAGCCTTTGTTTTACTGTCAGTAGAATTTTATTATGATTTTCATCCACCTTCTTTAGAACCCCCACCCCCACCCCACAGGTAAGTTGAAGGCCTATTTCACCTGTGCTTATTTAAAAAATTAGTAATGCATGAATATTCCAAACACTCATAATCAGGAGCTTACTGAACAAGTAAGAACCCATAAATTTCTCTTTCATGACATTATGCAATCATAATGTACAAAGTCAACAGATTTCTAGTACTTTCCTTTTGCAACCATGACAGGCCCAATATAGACAAGTTGGTGGGGAGTGGAAATATTCTACTTGAGTGTGCGCTTTGGAATACAGACAAATCACATATTGGATTAACTGACAATTCATCCTTAAATAGGAATGATCATACCAGACACGGATTACAACTTAATTCAGAAGGCAAGTAGAAGCTTGTGCAACTCACTGCTAATTAGATTAGGTGCAAACTGGATACCTGTAATCACTGATGTAAGATCTAACCCTTCTTTTAGGCTTAAGCCCAAATCTGTCACCAAATACCTGAAAGATGTCTACATCAATGCTAATAAACCAGTTCTAAATTCAGAATACAATCAAGATAACGTAAGACTTGAGGTTCTCACAGCGGTGAATATGAAGATTTCTGTCTTCTGGGTTATTGCGCTGTGTAGTCTGGTCGATGTTAACCAACGTTTCAGAGGTCATACTGCCTCCGTCATATTCATCGCCCTGATGACGGAGGCAGTATGACCTCTGAAACGTTGGTTAACATCGACCAGACTACACAGCGCAATAACCCAGAAGACAGAAATCTTCAATCAAGATAACAATTCTGTGGTGCACCATCATAACATAAGAGGACTTTCAAACAAAACTGATCAACTATCAGTGTCCATTAATAATAAACACACACCCTAATCTGTGTTTAACCCAACACCAGAGGTAAAACTTGAAAATGTTACTTTTGGAAGTACTTACTCTAGATGAAATATGGTAAAAGAAGGTGCAAGTATTATTGCCAAAAAGAACCTAAAATTTAATTAGATAAATGTATTGTGTCACTAAAATAACAAGAAATAGATGCTGCATTGTGCAATTGGAATCTAAACATTCCAACATATATGTCCTAGCTATATATAGAGCCCCCACTGGCAATGCTGACTTTCCTAAACAAGTTACAAAGCATTATAAATTATCTTTATAAACCTACAGCACAACATCGTCAACTGTGGTCCCATTATCATCAATACAAATTATCTTATTGAAATTTACAATAAAAATGTGTAAAATGCTCGAGTAGCATCTTCCAATGTCATGGCAACAGTTAATTTCCCCATAAGAATCCAAAATTACTCCATCTGATCACGATGTATGACTTCTAGTAATATTAATAATAAAAAATCGATCTCCAGTTATCATAAGTACAGAATACCAATCAGACTCACAAATGAAGACACTATTAAAGAATGTATCTCTCATCGAATGAAAATTGGGAATGAGTATTAAACAGCCTTGATGTAGATTCAAAATTTAACACATTAATAAATAATCTCTTAAAAATGTATAAGCAAGTTTCACCACCAAAACAGTGATAAAATATCTGAAAAGAATGATTGGATCACAAAGATAAAAAAAGATTAACTAATTTGTCAATAGTGGAACAACCAAATAATGAAAATTCACTGCACGAAATATTTTAAAATACTTACTTCCTCGAGGTCTAAATCAGATTAAATGTGAGAATCAGACTAAACAACCTAGAGCAACCCAACAAAATAAAAGCAGTCTGGAAAACATGAAAAAATTAAATCATGGAAATATTCTACAGAAATATTGACCTCATTAATAAAGATAAATGATAATGTAATAAAAAATATTAAGCTCTTAGCAAATTATTTCAATATTTCTTAACAAATACAGAATAGATTAATAATCACGTTGCAAAAAAGAAGCAGAAGACGAACAAAATATGTTAGTTAAACAATCCCAAACACACGAAGTAGAATGATGGCGCCTTCGTCGTCGCGACCAGAGATGACATTATCAGAAACGCAGAGAGAACCACTATTCTCGTCAGCACTTCAAACACATGTGCAATATTTTTTGTTCTTCCTTTGTGTTCAAGTTGATTTTATTTTTCAAATTGTCTCCCTTTCTCTGTTGTTAAACATCAACTTTTCTCATGTTATACTGTTTAGGCTATCTCCATTCATCCTGTCTTGATTTTGCTACAACTGAAAACTATCCCCCTGCTATTAATGTTAATTTTCAGAATTCTTCATCAAAACATAGTTTATGCTGCTTCAATTTGTAACTACATACATTCTCTTTGGTAGAGAATGTTAGGTTCACTATAACACTTTTTCAAATATTTCTGAAGTTGTAAAGTTGTTTCCTGGTCTTTAATATTCACACTGTGTACTTTCTTCGCATTAAATCTCTCCCTATTAAGCTTTTATGCTACTCACTGGTTTTGTAACAGTCACTCCCCAACTGTTGTAACCACTGGATATTGATCGTTATCTCAGTAAATTTCTAAGAAAGCTTTTATATCAAGTATAATTGAATGCTGTCTTTTGTCCAACAAGATGTGATGGATATGACTGTCTCTCTTCCTATCGGGAAACACCAAAATGTATTTATACATGTCTCAAAGTGGAACATCATATGCCTCACAGTCAGACTTTCCAATTTGGAAAATGTGTTATCTAATCACCCTAAACCTCTAAATTAGCACACTAAAATGAAGTGAAATTTTATTTATTTTCCTAATTCTTCTGTTTAGGGTAAAACTAAAGGATTTAATATAATTTAATTTATTTTTCACAATATGAAGCAATTAATTACATTTTATATTTTACGTAATTTTAAACACTGTTTTCAAGGCCACTTTCTCTGCTTTGCCATACCAAGGGTTCAAAAAACACTGCAGAATATCCACCATCCCAACAGGAGCCAAACCTTCTGCTGCATTAAAGATTTGTACCTATTCTATCTTCCTACTTATAAACAGGAACATAGTAAATTAGGACTCTACACTCAAATTCCAAAAATAGTGACCATCTTCATTTTCCACCACTTAAACTTCCTCTTTGGCCTTTCCTACCTCTCCTTCTTGTATCTGCCTAGTCTCTGTTCACCAGTCTACGTTTCTCATCCCCCTATCACGCTCAATCAAATTCAATGTTCACACAAATTCATACCCTGGACATATCAGGACAACCGTGAATGTTAGTATCATGTTCCCACTACCATTTCAGTCCCCAAAGTAACCACTTTCTAGATCGTTGCTAAAACACACACACAATTCCATTCAAATACTTATTATCACCATACAAGGTATCCATACAGCCTACAAACCACCTAATTCAGAAGCTGGCAAAGGAACTGCAACCAACGCTAAACATATAAATGACATACAGTTTATATGCTAAATAACCTATGAATATATCAGCACCAGAAAAACAAAAATCGTTTTCCCTTAACACACAACAGGCTATAAACTCTACATATTCAGCTCTCACAAAGCTACCTGCAAGAAGTGGGGTTCCTTCAATGTTATTGAAGAGATATATTACTGACCGCTGTCTAACAACTGACAATCTTGAAATATAGATAAGACATGAACTGCTCCGAAATCCGTAACACTTGATAACTATAAACAGAAGCAAAAGGGATACAACACTGTACCTCAGACACTTCAATATTCCTGTGACAATCTGACTTCAATGGTCTTATGCCTCGGCCCAGAATTGGAGTCCAGCTAGCAGCCTCAAGTATTCGCATTTAAATCCCTAGTTCTCATACATTAGAGGTTAACAAACTACTACCTCTGCATCTGCACCTCCACATTTCAAACGCACTAAGTCAAGTATGGCTCACATTCCCACAGAACATTCAACCCACTGCACCTCAAACTGAGGTCTCCCCATCTTGGGTTTGTGTGTGATATGTCACTACAGCTACACCAGGCATTGCCAAACATTTCAGCTCACGGGGTCCTCTTCAATGTTTTATGAGATTCCACACAGCAGCTCTCAAATCTCACAGTTTTAATATAAAATTATGTTTCAAATAACATGTCCGACAGCTACTTGTGTACTGCTGTTTAAATGAAATTCACATTTCATTAACATGTGGGAATATACAAGAATAACAAACAAACACCAAGTTTAAGCTTCGGAATTAGTAAAAATAGATGGTTATAATCTTTCATGCTCTTGTGATTGCCCCTAAAACTATTTTACCTCTTTCTAATGTGACCTATCGCAGACACTGACCCTGACACACTTGAGCTAAGCCATGACCAGAAGCCATGTTCCCTTGTGCTATATGCTCTGACCCGACCAATGAGACTTGTTAGCCAGGACAAACAGTAGCCACGTAGATGACACTAAACTGGGTCAAAAATAACAAAATTTAACATCTTCCCTCTTTTTATAAGTCTGCTTCCTCCTCCGAAACCCCAACAATTCCTGATGCATTTCTTGTCGCTTACACCCAAGCTAAAAGATCATCCAGCCTTCATTCGCATTAGAACCACTGAGTTTCAAACTGTTACTTCCTCATATTCATAATCACTCTCACATAAAATATTCAATTACACGACTTAATGGATTCAGGATTGTTAAATGCTCTTTCCTAGATCCTGCTGAAACTCTTATGCTCATTTAAGGTACAATATTATGCTTTCAAAGTTTTCCTATGCATGCTCTTTATGAACATTGAACTGTCTGCAATGAGTCCACACGTCAGGTTAAGGGAAACAAGCAGGAAACAAAATTAATTCAAAATAGACAACGACAATCTCAATCTGACTACTCTCTCCTTTTTATAACATTCAAGACAAAAATCTGACACCAACACGACAAGTGGGCATTAAACAACTGTTTCTGTGTGTGTGTTTACATTCATAGTTACTCAACCTGGTTCACACTCTCACAACCATTTCAGTAACATCCCCTCTTCTTCAAACTACTTGTTAATATGATCTTTGCCATCAGCTTTACATAACCTGTCTGTCCATTAAACAGTACAACTGCTTTATATTGCTAAATTATGAACATTATTGCTAACAAAAATTGTAAAACTGCACACGCATAGCTGCAAAGACATATAACTTTAAACAGAGTAATTCTTTGACAGATCCATAAGAAAATTCTACACTTGCCCTAAAAATAGGGGAAACCTGGGATTCCACATGGACAACAAAGTATTCCTTACAACAAACAGTACAAACATCATCAATACTGGAAATTACATTTTAACTTTAAACGAAACAGTTTCTGACATGCCTTTAACCACTTTTACAATTTATATATATATATATATTCAGAGATTATCAACAGTTTCTCAACACAAAGAAATAGCAAGCTTTGTTCTACAAAGACTTCTGACAGAACAGTGTATGTAATTTCTAATGCTGTGTGAAACCAAGAGATGAATTGTGTAACTATCACTGCACAAGGTATGTGATGTAGATTGGTTTATTTGTAAAGACAATCCCCAATAACTATTTGTCCCAGTGTGAGTACTTTCACCTTTCTTCAAGCATGTCTACCTTGAGGGTTTGTGACTTACAAAAGAAATGGCAATTTCACAAAGAGGCAAGCTTGGCCAATGTAAAATATTGCAATGTCATGCATTTCATGCAGGAGAATTGAAAAACAATTACCAGTAAAGGCGTGTAGAGGCACGCAGTGTTTCAAGTGACACAAGATAAGCAATGATACTTGTATTTTACCAGTCCTCAGACATCCTCCATCCATACTTCTGAAATTCAAGCAGAGTAATATGATCTTCTCAAAAACATTTAGCTGCTATACAGAGTAAAAACAGTATGCAATATTTTATCACAGCCAGTTATTTTAAATCCACGATCACATTCTTTCAAGGCCACTTGCCAAAACTGGGAAAAACTTCCCCAAATCCCTGTAAGACACCTCGATAATGAACTGTGGTTCAATAATGTGCTTGTGCCATTCATCATAGTCAGATGCCATAACAGAGAAGTTACTGGATATTTTATCCACACTAAACTTGATTATTCTTTAATGCATCCTTCTTTGAACACAAGGTATAGCAAATGAGGTTTACAGTAATACACCTTTACTCTAAGTATCTTAAAGCCAGTAATCACCAGGGGTTATAAGGACTAAATTAAAATTACAAATAGGTTGTAAATGCACAATAAGGGTGAAAGATACAGGCACTGTCAATTGAACATTCATGAATCCTTTCAAATCTGAACAACTTTTCAGTTACGCACAAGTCACATGTTGATATTTTAATGCCCAATTGTCTCTAAAAGCAAATATATCCTTATTTGCTCATTCATATCATATAGTGAATTATCACTAGTCTTTAACTATGCTTTTTCATTTTATTATACAATAAGTGTATAGTGAAAAGACACAATCACAACTCGTTTCATCAATACCTACTCATGAACATATAACGAACAATTCATGTCAATAAGGCAAACAGAACAGCAAAGCAATAACTCTGATCTGTCATTAAAAAAACTAACATAAATATAGGTATCCAAGAGCATGGCCCTATGGAAACTATGAAAACTATTCAGTATTGTTTTTGACATACAGGACTGCATATAAATACAAGAATAGCAAATTCCTATATAAATCTTGTGTATTATCATCAGGCATTCAACATCACGACAGTGACTGCAGATGCCTGCACTGTCCTCTTCTTCTGTGTCAAGCAAACGAGATCAAACTTTTAATTACTAAGAAAACTTTGTCTCTGGCACGCAACCTGATATATACTTAAAAGAACTCGACTCTATGATATTCAAACTGCAACATTCACTTCTACTCAACAGACGTCCATCCACATGGTTTCACCCATACATAAGAGATTCTTCACATACAAAAATCAATTCTCCATGAAATTTGTAAATACGGGTTCCAAAACTTTTAATGGTCACATTTCATGTACACTGTATAAGCATGTATGCACTTATTAGGTGTACATATATAAAGACATATATGCATGTATACATAAATGCAAAATGCTGCTCCATCAGTTTTCATTCATGGAAGACACATATACATATCAATTGCATGTAATACATGAAAATAGTAATATTACTAAATATCTCATATAATTTTGTAATTATATATATTTGCTTTAAACACATTAACTGGCTAGTTACTGTTGAAAACAATGTACATATGAAATAAGTTCCCTCTTTCAGTAATGCTTTGCTTTCTTAGCAAACATAATTTTATAATAATAATATATATACAGTAAAACCCCTCTAGTTTGACACCCCTATATCCTGGACACCCCTCTATATTGGACACTTTTAATTGGAACCGGCGAATATCCTATAATTTTACTTGTCCACAACACCCGATAACTTGGACACCCCTTTATCCTGGAACTTGAACACCTCTTTTGTTGTAAGTTGGACAGGTTCATGCACTTAGCTTCAATGCTTTTATGGGAAACTTTTACAGTTAGTATTTTGTTGTTTTGAATTTCTGACTTATGAATGCCTTCTACCTGAGGATTACCTTATGTTTGAAGATGTGAGACTTTGGACACATCATTGGAATTATTTTGTTGAACCCTTCACTGGACTACAGTACGTATTACTGGTACAGTTTTAACTTTGTCAGTACTATGCTTGCAACTGAGTTAAACAGTGTTAACAGAAATTGGAACGGTATGCGTTCGCTCATAATCAACCAGGAGTGGTTGAAACTTTATTCTGATTGCGGCAAAAATTAGAAAGAGGATGGCAAATTCCAAGGTAAGAACAAAAAAGCAGTATCTTGTGACGGACTTTTTTATAAGAAATAAGTGACATCATATGTTGAGCTAATGTCTTAAGTACAATTAAAAAGAATACATTCTGAACATTTAAAATTTCATTGAGGCTGGGGTGCAATGTGCAACCACGAGAGTGGGTTTCAAAAGATTATTATAATTAATAATTAAATTATTCTTAATTCGAGCAAGCCTACAGTAGTTAGATTATGTAAGTAAATAGATTGCATTGTCGGTAAACGTAAAGTATTGGTGCCCTTCCCTTTGAGCTTATCCATGCAAGTTTAATTTACTGAAAACAAAATTTGTAAAAGTTTAATTTACCTTTTTGATTTTTCTTATCAATAATTTCCTTGTTGGGAAGGGCTCCATAATACTCTACAATTACCACATTGTCATTACACGACAATTTGAAAGGATGATTTTCCCCTTTCCCTCCATCCTGGACACCTCTGTAAGTTGGACACATTATCGTGGAACCGCAAGTGTCCAAGTTAGAGAGGTTTTACTGTATATACATATAAACTATTTGAAAATGTGACTTCCTATATCACCATTCTTGAAAATCAAACATAATCACATAACTTGTAACATAACATAGTCAAAAGTATGATAATGATAAACTTTTCAAAACTGAACATCAGTCAGAAATGACTTGAAGCTTTCACAGTGACTAAATGTGATAAAATCTTCTCAGGCAACCAGCAGCATCAATCTGGAGCAAAGTCCAGCATTTCAGAAACCTACAGCTGCTTCTTTGGCTTCTTGCATTGACTGGCCAGTGCCCACACCTGTGAACATACAGCACGTATAAAGAAAAGTCATGCAGTTTTCATCTAGGATTTGACATGGGCAATGGCATTTGTAACAGGGAATTGATAAGGACGCGGTAGCGTTTGAGATTAATATTACGTTAGATCCCAAAACTGCAGAGTAGTCATTTTTGTCTGACATTCTTAATACAACAAAGTTAAGAAATCAATCAGTAATCCAAATGTAAGAATGAAACAGTATGATTCATATAAATATTAAAAATAATTTCAAAATTTTCTAGGGAAATTATAGATTACTATGACGACACAAAATCATCACCTATTGGTATTCCTAACCTCATCATAGCATACACATTCACAAACATAGCACTCATCGTATACCCAGTGCTATGACTCAACTAACCTGTTTCCTGAAGCTTCATTTGCTCTTCCTCACGCTGCTTCCGCACAATGCAGAAGTGTTTGAACTTCCGATCATGCGTCAGCTGCCCTTGGTAAGCAGGAGGTGGCCAACATCGGCAAATGCATATCAACTGCAGCAAACGGATGGCGATGTCAGAATTCCTAGCAAACAAAAGGACAGACAGTTATCAGGTCAAGACTTCAGATACACCTGGTGGTTTACTTTCATACTTTTACAATTTCCCTGTGCTGAGGGAAATATTCCCTGTACATCAGAGAGAAGTAATGATGAACACTTACCCTTCAGACGTGCTGCTGGCACATGCAGCCGTTTCCTCCTGCCTCACCCTCTTTGAAGGACCAGGTTCCATTGCTGTGAACATACAGCACGTATAAAGAAAACTCAAGCAGTTTTCATCTAGGATTTGACATGGGCAATGGCATTTGTAACAGGGAATTGATAAGGACGCGGTAGCGTTTGAGATTAATATTACGTTAGATCCCAAAACTGCACAGTAGTCATTTTTGTTCTGACATTCTCAATACAACAAAGTTAAAAAAATCAACCAGTAATCCAAATGTAAGAATGAAACAGTATGAATCAGATGTTCCCCTCAACAGAAATCTTCAGTATTGAAGGGAAACCAGGGTTTTTAAATAAGCTAAATAATGTACAATAAAAAATTAGATAAAACCCCACGCGCTGGGAAAACGTGTAATTATTGACGTTGAAACAAATACGAGTAGAATGAAATAACAGTACGAAACGACGCTATGCTGCAGAATTCCGCCCCAAAACATGTAATGACACACACCCTACCACTTGCAATCTGGTACCTTGAAACAGTCGGGTGCTTCCTCAAGTATAAACTTTAACCTTTTGCAGCTGAAACTTGTGAAAATAATATTTAAAAATAAACTTTCTTTTTCTAACAAAAAACAGCCTCCTCAACCGGTGAATGCTCTTTAGCGAAATTATCAATGCTTACTGTCAGAATGATAGAAAGCAGAAACATTATACTCTGTGGCCAAATGGCACTATCACTGAACGCTCTTTGTGGTACACTTTATTACCACTGTGTTTCAAAGGCGTTATGCAATCGTATATTACCTACGATAGATGTGACAGACAGTAGGAGTGTCCCAAGTTACATCTGTCATTTCCATACGGTTATCTCTGCACGAATATCATAAAATGTAAATGTTATGCATTGATGGAATTTCTATAAAAATCCATATTATACTGGACCAAACTGTATCCTTGTACTTTAAATACATGCTCAAAAGCTGTCATTACAATAAAAAAGTCATTCAAATTCTGAATGAAAGTTCTGTAACAAGTGAATAATAAATCGGGCATGTGAATTCTTGCAAAGCAGAAGCAGGCTCCTGACCAGCACATCAACATCCAGTCACAATCCCTGCAAGATTTCAACACTGGTATAGTGAAGATAGTTTCAACAAATGTTCTCAAACAAAATGAACAACAGCAAGACCAGCAAAGAACATTCACATAGAAGACACACTGCACCTTAAATTCCTTGCATGTGTGGCAAGGTCTGTGTTGGAAGAGCTGGCAAACCAATCAAAAGAAAACACAAGATACACACACAGATTTCAAACTCGGCGTAACATTTGGGCTGTGGGGCTTCCATAAAAATAAAACTGTAACAGGCACAGTACCTTCGCCCTCAGTCGGTACCTGGCGACTAACGCACTCAAGCAGTACGCGTCACAGCCAAAATTTTATCTATGAAATCTTCCACATTCAAGTCTTCACTTTGCACAAATCCAGAATACACCTTGGCCAGATATAGTTTATAAGATTTGTATCACTGTGAAACACCAGTGTTATTAAGATCTGAGCTTGGTATGTTCCCTTCAGAACATTCACTCCTATATGAAGTTTATAAACTTGACCAAGAGAATTACATGAGCATGAATTACAGAATAATAGCCAAACTGATTTCAAGAAATTCTCTTTCATATTTTATACAATAATAACGAAGACATCACAGTTAAACAACTTTTCTTTTACAACCATAACCAAAAAAGTTAACAGATTTCAAGAATTTCCCTTTCCCACCAGTTGTATTGATTATCAGGGCTAATGAAGGGTAGAAGATGCATAAATAATAAAAAAAAAGAGCTAATCCAAACTATTTTGTTTGGTGCATTCACAGAACTTCACAAACTGCTTAACGTTCCTCACACAACAGACCTTTTTTAAGAAACAGTTTGTAATGCTCACTTGTTCTGAAAACTCTTTAGACTCTCCCTCATGACAGCATGAACTTCACTCTCATTTGTCTCATGGCAGCACTGACTATGTCCACTTCACACGCACCACTTTGAAGCCATTTTTCAGTTCACTGTCAATCTTTTCAAAACTTCTCATAGCACGCACCATGACATGAACTTTTGATTTCCTGATTTCTTACTAGATCTGGAGAAAGTTTCCCCCATAATCAAACCAGTGTTACTGGACTCCCAGAAAACTATGCCCAAAATAAGCCATCAGTAGGTCAGCCTGGTATATGGTGTTCTTTCAAGGATGGAATCACTCAATCCCTATCACATACTTTTATTATAAATTCTGTTGCCCATTCTCTGTTCTCAAATTTCCTAAGTACACGAAGCCTTTGTTTTACTGTCAGTAGAATTTTATTATGATTTTCATCCATCTTCTTTAGAACACCCACCCCCACCCCACAGGCAAGTTGAAGGCTTTCACCTGTGTTTCTTTTATCTTCTTACTATAAAAATTTCTGATTCCTCGTTGTCTTCATGAAATGACGTCATCAAATAGCGTTATCCATAGCCGAGTCACCTTTAAATGTTCATTCCTCAGGAATGGTAAGAGTAAGGGTAATGTAACCAATATGTAAAATGATCAGTAAATAAAGACCTTTAAGAATCTGTAATGTATTTTGTTGTAATTATAATTGCTTATATATTTATTGTAATTTTAATGAACCAATGTGTGCAATTTTCAATGCATCTGGCGGCGTTAAGCGCCCGCCTCTCGAAAACCGTAACAGATGGATCTGGACATATTGCGTACGAAATACGTATTACCTCTAGAGCTTTCCATATCTGTTTTCAGATTTTACATATCACAAATGGTTTAGGTTCTACAAATATTTATTTAGCGCAATCCACTCGCGTCATTTCTTTACTTGGCAACTTGAGTTCATTTTCTTCCCTACAGGAAGCAGAACAGTCACGACTTCAACGCCTCTCTCTAAAGGAATTCCGACCATGAAATACACAAGAATATGTAGGCTATCATATGCCGAGTAAACAAATAATAACGCTTCACTACCAAGCCAGTCGCATTATAACAGTTCTACAAGCAGCACGTGGCATCGCATTATTGGAAACTTAATTCACAGGGCAAGTAGAAGCTTGTGCAACTCACTGCTAATTAGATTAGGTGCAAACTGGATACCTGTAATCACTGATGTAAGATCTAACCCTTCTTTTAGGCTTAAGCCCAAATCTGTCACCAAATACCTGAAAGATGTCTACATCAATGCTAATAAACCAGTTCTAAATTCAGAATACAATCAAGATAACAATTCTGTGGTGCACCATCATAACATAAGAGGACTTTCAAACAAAACTGATCAACTATCAGTGTCCATTAATAATATATACACACCCTAATCTGTGTTTAACCCAACACCAGAGGTAAAACTTGAAAATGTTACTTTTGGAGGTACTTACTCTAGACGAAATATGGTAAAAGAAGGTGCCAATTTCTCTTGGCAGCTGCCTTCTTCGTTGCCTTGGATTTTGCAGTAGTCTTCGGTCTCGGCGCTTCGGCTTCTTGGTAGGGACTTTTGTAGCTTTCTTAGCCTTAGATGGCAATTTCTTGGCCTTCGGCGCTGGAACCTGCTTCTTTTTCTCAGGAGTCTTCTTCACCGGCGTTTTTTCGAAGATTTCAGCTTTGCCTTTGTAGGTTGCTGCTGTTTCTTTTCCTTCGGTGCAGACGTTGAAGAACTCCTGCCGCGAGCAGTAGTAACTACTGTCGGAGCCTTCTCAGGCTTACCAGAGGATAACTTGAACGAACCAGAAGCTCCTTTGCCTTTGGTCTGCACAAGCTCTCCCGATGCTACGGCTGACTTGAGGTACTTTTTGATGAACGACGCCAACTTTTCAGAATCGACCTTGTAGTTTGCTGCAATATACTTAATTAGATAAATGTATTGTGTCACTAAAATAACAAGAAATAGAAGCTGCATTGTGCAATTGGAATCTAAACATTCCAACATATATGTCCTAGCTATATATAGAGCCCCCACTGGCAATGCTGACTTTCCTAAACAAGTTACAAAGCATTATAAATTATCTTTTTAAACCTACAGCACAACATCGTCAACTGTGGTCCCATTATCATCAATACAAATTATCTTATTGAAAGTCACCATAAAAATGTGTAAAATGCCCGAGTAGCATTTTTCAATGTCATGGCAATAGTTAATTTCCCCATAAGAATCCAAAATTACTCCATCTGATCACGATGTACAACTTCTAGTAATATTAATAATAAAAAAGTCGATCTCCAGTTATCATAAGTACAGAATACCAATCAGACTCAGAAATGAAGACACTATTAAAGAATGTACAACACATGGATTGAAAATTGGCACTCAGTATGAAACAGCCTTGATGTAGATTTAAAATTCAACACATTCCTAAATAATTTCTTAAAAATGTATAAGCAAGTTTCACCAAAAAAAACAGTGATAAAATATCTGAAAAGAATGATTGGATCACAAAGATAAAAAGAGATTACCTAATTTGTCAATAGTGGAACAACCAAGTAATGAAAATTCACTGCAAGAAATATTGTAAGATACTTACTTCCTGGAGGTCAAAATCAGATTAAATGTGACAACCACACTAAACAGCCTAGAGCAAAAAAACAAGATAAAAACAGTCTGGAAAACATGAAAAAAATAAATCAGGGAAATATTCTACAGCAATATTGACCTCATTAATAAAGATAAATGTTAATGTAATAAAAAATATTAAGCTCTTACTAAATTATTTCAATATTTCTTAACAAATACAGAAAAGATTAATAATCACACTACAAAACAGAAGCAGAAGACACAACAAAATATCTTAGTCAAATAATCCCTAACACACTAAGTAGAATGATGGCGCCATCGTCGTCCCAACCAGAGATGACATTATCAGAAACGCAGAGAGAACCCCTATTCTCGTCAGCACTTCAAACACATGTGCAATATTTTTTGTTCTTCCTTTGTGTTCAAGTTGATTTTATTTTTCAAATAGTCTCCCTTTCTCTGTTGTTAAACATCAACTTTTCTCATGTTATACTGTTTAGGCTATCTCCATTCATCCTGTCTTGATTTTGCCACAACTGAAAACTATCCCCTTGCTATTAATGTTAATTTTCAGAATTCATCATCAAAACATAGTTTATGCTGCTTCAATTTGTAACTACATACATTCTCTATGGTAGAGAATGTTAGGTTCACTATAACACTTTTTCAAATATTTCTGAAGTTGTAAAGTTGTTTCCTGGTCTTTAATATTCACACTGTGTACTTTATTCGCATTAAATCTCTCCCTATTAAGCTTTTATGCTACTCACTGGTTTTGTAACAGTCACTCCCCAACTGTTGTAACCACTGGATATTGATCGTTATCTCAGTAAATTTCTATGAAAGCTTAGACATCAAGTATAATTGAATGCTATCTTTTGTCGAACAAGATGTGATGGATATGACTGTCTCTCTTCCTATCGGGAAACACCAAAATGTATTTATACATGTCTCAAAGTGGAAACATTATACACCTCACAGTCAGACTTTCCAATTTGGAAAATGTGTTATCTAATCCCCCCTAAACCTCTACATTAGCACACTAAAATGAAGTGAAATTTTATTTATTTTCCTAATTCTTCTGTTTAGGGTACAACTATAGGATGTAATATAATTTAATTTATTTTTCACAAGAATTAGGATGAATCATGAACTAGATTGTATCATACAGGGAGCACATATTGTGAGGCTGATCAAAAGCAAAAGGTTAGCCTGGCTTGGCCATGTTGCAAGAATGGAAGGAAACCGGGTAACTAGAAGAGTGATGGAATGGAGACCGATTGGAAGAACGATGAGAGGGAGACCATGGAAACGATGGATAGACGACGTGGAGGAGGATGTGAGGACGATGGGAGTAAGAGGATGGAGAAGAATTGTGAATGATAGGACAGTATGGAAAAAAATCATTGAACAAGCTAAGACCCACACAGTGTTATAACGCTATAAGAAGAAGAAGACATGAAAATAGTAATAAATATCTCATATAATTTTGTAATTATATATATTTGCTTTAAATACATTAACTGGCTAATTACTGTTGAAAACAATGTACATATGAAATATGTTCCCTCTTTCAGTAATGCTTTGCTTTCTTAGCAAACATAATTTTATAATAATAATATATATATATATATACATATAAACTATTTGAAAATGTGACTTCCTATATCACCATTCTTGAAAATCAAACATAATCATATAACTTGTAACATAACATAGTCAAAAGTATGATAATGATAAACTTTTCAAAACTGAACATCAGTCAGAAATGACTTGAAGCTTTCACAGTGACTAAATGTGATAAAATCTTCTCAGGCAACCAGCAGCATCAATCTGGAGCAAAGTCCAGCATTTCAGAAACCTACAGGGAATGATGTGACATGTTGCTGATGTTTCTTGTTAAAATACATAATCAATGGAGCCAGACCAATGAATGCATCTGGATCTTTGTCAGAATGACCTGATCAGTATCGTCCAAAATCCACAAATCAGTCAAAAGTACCATCATCTGAAACTGCAGTAACACCTCCAGCTTCTTTTGGTCTCTGTGTCACTTAACATGAC